>NC_136968.1:36079552-36194552 GCF_032717465.1 Coenobita brevimanus | reverse complement strand
TGTCTTATTCTGCCAATAAATTACGTGAACTAAGCTGCAAAATTAAAATCTCCCCCATCCTAGTTATAATAAAGGATCTAGTAACCAAGGAGACTCAGTCCTACCACATAACGAAGGTACACCCACTAAAAAAATAAATAAATATTCATTAGCCTTGTGGTGTGGTACAACTTAATACACATGCACCAAGACTTGTGACCTACCAACAGTACCAAATGAACAGTGTCACATTTGCAAATCATTTCAAAACTCATCGCACCCTGGAGTAGCGAATATTCTTTTCAAGTGGCTGAACAGTACATCAAACTTCAAGCATTCACAACCCAGTATTCAAACCCAGTGACCCAGTTCCGTTAGATGAATGCAAATCGATAATTAATCAATGTATGGCCAGACGCCATAATCCTGTAAGGGGTGTCCGTTTATGAGTTTGTTGTTTTACCGGGAGGGGCACTAACCCTCCGCCAACCCACACACTGACACGTAGGGAACACTTGGGTAAGTTATATGGTTACCACCCAGCTTTGTAAATGGCTTCCTAGCTTACAGGAAACCATTAGGCTTGCACTCAGTGTAAAGCCACATGAAGAGAAGAAAAACGCAATAAAAAGTGACAGGAAGGATGGGAGAAATAGGAAGAGAGGAGGGCAGACAGAATGATAGTGGTGAACGAAGAGGTAGGCAGCACTACATCCAGTGAGTGGATGATGATCGCCAACATTATATATATTTTTTTCCTTTTTGTTACAGCCGTTAGCGATTTCGTGAACTGGACGCGACAGCCGCACCCTTGGGAGAGAGAATGTGCTGCTTATGACGTCACCAGCGAGACGTTTGAATTACATGACTGCGCTGATCAACTGCCCTTCTTCTGCGTGCTGGATCCTAGTCACGAAGAACAAGGTAAGATTAGCCTACACTGGGATTTTTTTTAATGCAAAGAACAAGGAACCAAAGGCCAGCTCCCGCAAGATTGCCCCTTCAAAAAAAAAGAAAAAAAAAGAAAAGCCAAATTCAAGATCCGTCCATTTCGAGATGCGTTTAATAGACCGGAGGTCATAGGCAGGGGGAAATGCAGACAATGGAAGATTGTTCCAGAGTTGACCTGTTGGATACACGAAGGACTGGGAGGAGCAGTTAACTTATTCCTCTGCCTACCTACCTACCTACCTACACTGAAGTCACAGGCAGAGAGAAATACAGACGAAAACAGTTCCAGAGTTGACCTGTTGCATACACGAAGGACTGGGAGTAGCGGTTAACTCTTTTATTAGAGAGATGGCCAGAAAAGGGATGAGTTAGACTGACACTCTGATAGGAAGTTTCATAGACAGATAGACAGGTAGGTAGGTAGGTAGAAAGGTAGGTAGGTAGGTAGGTAAGTAGGTAGGTAGGTAGCCAGGTGGGTAGGTAGATAGGTAGATAGGGCAGATACAGATAATATAGCTCTACATCCTTTGCACAGCACTTCTAGGCGATAAGCAATGTAATCTAGTTTTAATCTCTTCATTCAACACGGAGAGATGGTAATTTTGGACTCCCAACACTTTTTCCTGAGCGATTTATTTTATTACACCTTACTGTCCCCTCCTACGTGACATAAATCATTCTAATATCACTACACTCTGCTTAAATATCGTACAGTGGGATATTAACCAGACATATACAAGAAAATAAACCGCTTAGGTGGAGGTGTTGAGGGAGGGGGGGGTAGGCTGGGTCGTACAAGCGTAGGTAACGTTTAGATTTCCGGACGAAAATATTTGTCCCAGAGAATCAGCAGAAACCCCAAAGGAGAAGGAAAGGCGTAGTAACAGACCAATTGTTTAGAGAGAGAGAGAGAGAGAGAGAGAGAGAGAGAGAGAGAGAGAGAGAGAGAGAGAGAGAGAGGGAATGGATGGATATATAAACAGACAGACAGACAGACAGACAGATAAAAAGACACAAACAGATATAAACAAACATATAGAAAGAATAAAATATTTCTCCCACACAATCATGACCACACACACACACACACACACACACACACACACACACACACACACACACACACACACACACTTTTCTCTACTCTCGCTACGAACGAGGATATTTTCAATGATATTCCTCCTGCCTAGAGACGATTTTGTGAGCCCTTTAAGGCCATTACGATAGACAGACAAAGATAGATAAATATATAAATTGATAGATATGTAGGTAGGTAGGCAGAGCATGTAGAGTCACATGGAGAGACAGACTGGCAAATGAGGAAGTGAAGGAGCGTTGTGGTGTGTATGTGGATGTGATAGGAAGCGTTAGGAGAAACATACTGAGGTGGTTTGGTCATGTGGAGAGGATGGAGAGCGAGAGACTGACGAGGAGAGTGTATGTGAGTGAGGTGGAGGGGGGAGAGGGAGGGGGAGGCCAAGGATGAGATGGAGGGATGGAGTGGAGAGGTATATGAGAGAGGGGTGTGTGAGCTGGGAGCAGGGCAGTGAAATGGCAGGGGACAGGGCGACATGGAGGCGTTTTGTTTGTGGCCATCCCTTAGGGGATTAAGGCGTCTGGCAACAGATAGAGAGATAAATAGAAAGATAGATAGACAGACAGACAGACAGGTAGGTAGGTAGGCAGATAGGTAAGGACGCAGGTAGACAAATACATACATACATACACACACACACACACACACACACACACACACACACACACACAGAAATACACACATACATACGGAAATCCATGCATACTAGTACATACATAATCCACAAACAGATACATTGATGCACATACGAACATACTGGCTCCCTTCAACCTGCCTCATCGTCGCACTCTTGCATCTTCACCTCTTTTCTATCGCCACTGCAATGGTCACTGCTCTGAACTGTCTGCTTGCATCCCTCCACCACTACAGCAGGCGCGTGGCATCCGGTCAGCAGCACACTCTCATCCCTTTTCTGTCCAACTCTGACGCAAGAGTTAACCGCTACACCCAGTCCTTCATGTATGCAACAGGTCAACTCTGGAACTGTCTCGCTCTGTCTATTACCAACTGCCTGTGACCTCCAGTCTTTCAAACGCAGTGTGTCCAGGCATCTCGAAATGAACGGATCTTGAATTTGGCTAAGTTATTCTTTTTCCTTAGAGGGAACAATCTTGTGGGCGAACGAAGATCTTTTTAAACTCGTCCACTCTCAAAGTTATTAAATACCTTCACTTCGATTTCACGTCTTATATATATATATAAATACATACATAAATTATATATATAATAACGCAAAGAGAAACTGAGAATGGGTGAGAGAAAGCAAGATTTAACCTGCATACTAACTTGTACTTTGTATTCTCTCTCTCTCTCTCTCTCTCTCTCTCTCTCTCTCTCTCTCTGTCCCTTCTGTTGTTTATTGATTTCTGTTTCGTCTCTCTGATACTTATATTTCGTTCCTATTTTCTCTTTTTTTCTCTGTATCCCTAAATTTTCTGTTTTCCTTCTCCTAATTCATTGTATTTTTTTAATTTCCATTTCTCGTCTATTATTCCTATCCCTCTTTCTCCTCTCCTCTCAGTTTCCATTCACCTATCCATCTATCTGTTCCAGCTACCTACCCCTCTACCACACTACATAATTCTATCAATCTATATCTATCTACTTATCTCTTCCATCTACCTGCCTCTCTACCACACTGCATATATCTATCTACCTTTCTATCTATCTATCTATCTATCTACTCCCCTACCACACTGCATAATCCTATCTATTTCTCCTGCCTTCTCCCCGTCCATCGTTGTGCTAAATATAACACAATGCCGCTAACTTATCACCAGCCAAGAATGTGTGTACAAGGGGTTAGTAAGCGCCTTAAATACATTGTTTAGCGAAATACCCAAAAATAATAATGGCCTATGTCTTTTACCACAGAAAACGTGTGTGTGTTACAGAAAACTAGGAGTATTATGTGGAGACCTGAGAGAGAGAGAGAGAGAGAGAGAGAGAGAGGAAGCTCTTCTATGAAATTCACGAATGACTCAGTCACGCGCACACAATGCCATACCTTCATACCCCATCTACACACACACACACACACACACACACACACAATTCGATACCTTTAGGGTGGTCTGCTTTTTAAACTTTTATTTCTGGTACCAAGAGACGCTCGTATTTTGAAGGAGTCATAGGAACCAATTAATAATCTGATTTCTCCACCCAGACCTATTAGATGTGAGGCTATGTGGAGAAGACGAATAAAATGGCGACGCACGTTTAAAATTCAAACTATAACAGATAATTATTCAGCTAAGAAAGTCACGGGAACCACAAGCGTAATACTCCATCAAACGTGGAACTACGAGGAGGTGATATGGGTACGAAAAAAGTATTCTCATTATCAATAGACTCTTTTACTGGTGTGCCACAAGGGTCCGAGGGGTAATACTGTACTTTCTCCACCCAGACCTATCGGACGTGGAGCTACGGGTGGAGGGCAACATGGCGTCTACCCACGGCTGGTTCAATCTTGATCCGCAGAGCTTTGAAAATCTAGTTCTCTCTTGTGGAGCGTACAGTCGAACCACTGGAAGGCGACTGGCCACACATCCAAATGTGGTGTGGAGGAAGGTGAGGTATAAGTAGACAGATGTATAGACAGAGAGATAGAGACAGACAGAGAAGGAAAATACTGTCTAAAGAGAGACAACAAAAACTCTAATGTTAGTCTGATCAAAATTAGAAATATGTCATAAGGTGTTACAGAATGCTAATTGCCACTTCTGTTGGTTACAGGACCAGATATATACGGGTCACAGCAGCGATGGACTGGAACCAGCAACACTGCATGACCCCACAAAGTCTGAGGTTATTCTACCGGGTGCCACTGCTGTGAGTTCAAGGGCCGGGAGAACCGCCAACATCAGCCTGCGCCAGGGAACGTACTGGTGTGAGGCGTGGCACAAGGGCTCTGAGAAACTCCTACGCAGCAACAGAGTCCTGGTCACCCTCAGCGATCACCTGGTGTTCATCCTCGAAGCCAACACATACGAGGATCCGGGTGTGGGCATAAATGACGCAACAGATCGGCTCAGGGAAACCTTCAGGCAAGAGTTTCCCAACATCTCTCACTACCTCCTGGACCCTGTGGTTGTCAGGAAGGATGAGGATGAAGAGGGCACAGGAAAGGTGCTGGCCAGATACATCTTCCACCTCCACATACCCACTGAACACCTCATAATGTCCGGAATGGCCCAGTTTTCCAACCCCTACCGCATGAACCGGTACAAGGAGTGTTACCAGAGGAATGGCTACCTACCATCCTCCAGTCTGAGCTTCCCCACCTATTGTGTGAGACAGCATAAGTACGACCTTCACTGGCCTCGCTCTTATGCTGGAAATGTAAATCCATTGGATTTCCAGTGTCGGGAGATGTACGGCAAGTTAAGACCAGGCCGGTGTGTATGGGATTACACCTATGGTGCTTACTTAACCTTTGACACCACCAACTGCCAGATGGTTGACCTCTGCCCTCAGGGATACACCCTGCTGGGTGACGAGTGGTGTGTGGCACTCTCAAGCCAAATGACCTGGAGGCCAGCCTTCAATGTCGCATACAAGACAGGTCAGGAGATGAGTTTGCTGGATGACCCCACATTCTTGAGGCCAAGTACATCATCAGGACTGTATGATCTTATCCAGGATCTCGTAAGAAATGAGACCGAATCAAGGGAGGTGTGGCTACCCATGATGAGAGTGAGGAGGTATGGTCCACTGACCAACCTAGGCCCCACCAACCTGAACCTAACACACTACAGTGCCCTGCACGAGTTTAACATCCACTGGGCAGAGGGACACCCTGGTGGAGAGAAAAACTGTCTGGCTCTCAACCTGGACACCAACACTCTACGCACGACATACTGCAATGCCAACATTTCACTGTCGTTTGTCTCCATCATCAATGCTACACTATTTAAAGGCTCACCCAACCACAGTGCCAACTCTCTGGTGACCAACAGCTCTCAGTGCCAGGATGGGTGGCAGTCAACACAACTCACCGAGGACCTTATCTGCTTCAAGCTCTTTACACCACCCACCAACCTCACGTGGGTGCAGGCCAGTGAATTCTGCGGCTCCCATGATGCCCAGCTGCCATCCCCTAATGTTGGTTTTCTCGACTGGGTTTACCGCCAGTATCTCTACATGAACCAGGTGGAGGAGGTGTGGATGGGTGCATGGGCAATACCTGACCGAATCTGGTACAATGGTTCAATGGATAAGCTCAACTGGCTGGCAGAGACGGATTATAGCAATACGTTTGGCGTCTTGAGGCAGGATGGATGGATTCTGGAGGATAAAACTTCTACCAAAAGAGATGTTCTGTGTCAGCAAGTGCGAGCTCCTGACACTGACCTAAAAATTGTGATCTCCAAGCCAAACATTGCAGCATCACAGAGAATGTGCATCAGTGTAGAACCAATGAAGTTACTGTCTGACGATGAGAATACCAATCTACGCTGCTATGTTAATGGGGAGTACACAAGGCATGAGAGAACCAACAGTGCTGTATGTCCCTTTGAACTGAGGGTGAGTGGTCAGGGATACTATGAATGCTTTGCCTGGTCCAACAAACCCACCCAGTTGGTGAAGTCCAATACAGTCCTCCAGGAGGACCCAGGCACTTTCACCTTCATCATCTCACTCTCACGTGATCATGACTACAGGCCAGAGGAACATGACAGCACCTTCATGCTCCCTCGCATAACCTCCACCTGCTCAGATGTCCTACTGGCCCATCTCAGGACCAACAACCAAGTAAATGACCTGTTGCGATTCACGAGGAAAAATTTCATCTACAAGCCAGGCCAAGGAGGGTCAAAACTCATCCAGAATTTTCACCTTGAGTGCAGACTGAAAACCGACACCACAAACCTGACCGAAGACAAAGTTCTCAAAGTCCTAAAGGCCTTGTTACCCATCGGAAGCAAGTATTCTGACTGCACATTGGAGGAAATCCGAAGCACGGTCGGATGTCAGAGGGAGCAGACACCTAACTATGGCTTCAACGGCGGCAATCTCACATGGCCCAAGACCTCTGGAAAGTCTGTGGTCATTCCTGAGGAGCTGTGTGTGACTCAGGATGGGGAGGCAGTGACCAGGGAGTGCATTGGGGACTTCAGGATGGGATATCGCTGGATGGAGGCGGGGAGTTGTACGGGGCAGCCCACCAACATCACACGCAGACTCTGGAAGATCAAGAACAACACAGAAGGGTACTTGACCCGACCAGCCTCTGACAAGGATGACCCCTCTTCCCTCCCAGCCACCACCTCAAACAGCCAAGCCCTGCAGCCCATTGATATCCATCTCATCGCCGAAACCTTTCAGTCATTTACACACCACGACATCTCTGCCATGGACTTGGACGAGATTGTTGAGGTTCTCAACAACGTCATGGGGGCCAATTCTGAGACATTTGAAAAAGCTCAGAGGAAACTGAACTCCTCTGGAACCCTGCTGGAAGCCTTTGAGACACTGACATTTAAGGTGAAACTACCAGACAGCCAGGGAGACCAGACCAAGAACTCCTCCAAGAAACTAATCTCAGTGGAGCGTCTGGACCTCCATGTTAACTCGACCATCGTGGGATACAAGTCAGCTAAGACCAGTAAGAAGATGGAGGCTCAAAGTCTCCTCTTGAAGGGAGTAACACTGGAGGATCTGAGTGACGCAGAGGCAGCCATCATCCTCCCAAACAACCTCACCTTCAGCCTGACACAAAAATCAAGCCGGGAAGCCAGGAACAGAGTCCTCCCCACCGATGATGAACCCAAGTTGCCGCTGACTTTCGCTGTGTACCGGAACGAGAAACTGTTCTATGACGCCTCCATTTCCAAAAAATATGTGGTGAACAGTCAGATCATACAGGCAAGCTTCAAGGAAATGACCGTGCAGAACCTGGAACACCCAGTCAAAATTTACTTCAAAACCCAAGTGAAGGGGAATGATACCAAGTGTGTCTTCTGGGACTTTGCACGCAATGAAAATCAAGGTGGATGGTCTGAGGAGGGCTGCTGGAAGGGGGACGAGAAGGTGGTTAATGGACAGGAGGTATGTTACTGTAACCATCTGACCTCCTTTGCACACCTTATCAACTACGAGGAAAACAGTGGGATTGATGGCATTCATGCGGATATCCTGGACACCATTACAATCATTGGCTGCTGCCTGTCGATCTTCAGTCTCCTTCTCGTCTTCACCACCTTCTTCCTCTTCAAGAAGTGGCAAAAGTCCATCACCAGCAAGATCCTAGTCAGCCTTTCCTTCTCCGTCTTCTGCAGTCTCGTCGTCTTTGTGGCCGGCATAGATCAGACCTGGAATGATGCCTTGTGCCGCAGTGTTGCTGTGGCACTGCATTACTTCATTCTGGCATCCTTTGGCTGGATGCTGGTGGAAGGAGTGCACCAGTACCTCAAATTCGTGAAAGTCGTGCCCTATTATATCCCACGGTTCATGTGGAAGGCATCAGTCTGTGCGTGGGGCATCCCAATCCTTCCAGTCCTAGCACTGTTGATATACGACGCATCTATATATGACAGCCGCACCGACGATCACCTGACTATCTGCTGGATGTCTCCCTATGGCTTCAAGATCGCTTTTCTGCCGCCTCTGGTAATAACCATGACGATCAACTTGTTCATCTTCGCCATGATCATCCGAGGGGCGGTGTGTGGTCGGGCCAGGATCACTTCAACCCTATCTGACCGTGACCTCTTCCTGACCCAGCTCAGCATGTCCATCTGCGTGTTCTTCCTCTTGGGCTTCACCTGGATCTTCGGACTGCTTGCCGTCAGCGGGGCACGACTTGTTTTTTCCTACCTGTTCTGCATCTTCAACACCCTACAGGGCTTCTTCCTCTTCCTCTTCCACGTCCTCAGGGATCGGACTGCCCGTAAGTACTGGAGGGACTTCCTCTCCATCCTCACCAATGAGCCAGTCTCCTCCACCCCTGGCAACTCCGTCAACACACCTGGGTCAGGCCACATGAAGACCGACAGCGTGATCTACGAGAAGTATGGCGGGATTATGGTCATTCCTCCGGGGCCGACACATCCCTTGCAGCTCCAACGTCAATCCATACGAACCAGTCTACTCTCTGCCGGAACCATCTCAACAACTAACTCCCGGGTCAGCTATGTACCCTGAATGTCCCTTACCTCAACATCAGGTGCTTTTGAACTAACACAAGTCCAGAGATGTAGCTTACTCTCTGAACAACAGGTATTATTTTCTTAAGTTAGCTGAATTTGAGACATAGTGCACTCACGGAACAAAGGTACTTTTCTCTTAAGCTACCACAACATTAAGAGATTTACCTTACTCTCCGAACACCAGGCATTCTTTCTTACAGTAACAGAACTTCAAGAGATACAGTGTAATCTCTGAACAAGATATTTTTCCTTAACAGAACCTGGATAGATGTGCCTTACTGTCTGAAACACAGGTATTTTTCTCTTAAGCTAACAGACCTTTAAGTGAGACAGCATACTCTCTCTGAACAAAAGGTATTTTTCTCACAACCGAACTTTCATATACGTACCCTTACTGTTCATCTCCCAAAAAGAATGAGATGGAAGGTGTTCAGTCTCAGCATACGAGGTCGATCTGTAGAAAAGACAGATACATAGTTCAATATTCCTGTACATAGTTAAGTATTCCTGTACATTATATTATCACTGTTAATGCTCTCTATGTGTTCATTGTCATAAATACTCCACAAAAATACTCAAGGGTTGACATTATAAACTGCAGAGGAACAGTTTTATCTATAACTACTAAGGAGGTGCGTGTTCATGAGGTGGAACCGATATAACTGGGCGGCCCTTTTTTTTTTTTTTTTTTTTATGCAAGGAAGAAGGAACCAAAGGCCAGGAGCCCGCAAAGTGCTAGGGAAAGGATGAAAGAATACTCACTTGGTATTCAATATTATCAACAAGAATACCCAACCACAGATATTACACTGAAATTACTTTTAACTGATGCGGGTTACGTTTGAGCCGAGAATGAGTGGGCGAGGAGGGGGGGGGAAGGTTATGGCTGACACAGAAGGCTTCGTAACACCTCTTCATAAGCAATTTATTCAGCAGACTTCACATAAATATTTTCTTCTATGATATTCACGCAATCTACATACCAACCAGCCATGAAAACGCCTAAATAGCATAGAGAACAACGCTAGGGGCTAATATGCAAAATACATTGAAGAGGAAATGGCGCGACAAAATTTCCTACACTATAAAAATAATAATAAAAAAAAAAACAGCCCATGCAACACCCTCGTAAAAAGTTGAACCGTAATATGCAGAATAAATCGCCGAGGAAAGGGTGCTACGAAATATCCTATGTTACTGAAAAAAAAAAAATCGAATATAGAACGTCTGCTATAACCTACCTTTAAAATCAAAATATATTAGTCAGAGTTAATTATAAGAAGTATTTTTGTAATGTTTGGTAATGTATATAGTATGTAACTGTACTCTAAGTTGTGCCAAAGATGAAGATTTACCACTATACTCCTTTTACACTAACTTGGCCTAAAATTGCCATCCCTCCATCTTCAGGGCTGAGTAGTAACAATGGATTAATGCTAGAATATGTTGCTAGTCACGAATATGCTACTGAAATGATGTTGCGCTGTAGCATTCCTTTTCTACCAGTGAGCTCTGTGAAATAAGCTGCAAAAGGACAAAAACCTGAGCCAGATTTGAGTGAATGGAGTATAGGTGTAGGCGGCGTGGTAAATATATGATACTGTTAAATCTTGTGTGTTGTGCGGACGCCGTCTCTCTTACTGTCATTTCTCTCCTTATCTTTCCTTTCCTGTTTGTAATCTCTCTCTCTCTCTCTCTCTCTCTCTCTCTCCCTCTCTCTCTCTCCCTCTCTCTCTGCATAAGTGTCTGGTTTTTACATTCGATCACTGCACGATGCCTCTCTCTCTCTCTCTCTCTCTCTCTCTCTCTCTCTCTCTGCATAAATGTCTGGTTTTTACATTCAATCACTGCACGATGCCCCTCTCTCTCTCTCTCTCTCTCTCTCTCTCTCTCTCTCTCTCTCTCTCTCTCTCTCTCTCTCAGCATAAGTTCACTGCACAAATGACAATACTCTTAACTCTAACTTGGCCAAAAATTTCCACCCATATCTAATCCATCTATCTATCTATCTATCTATCTATCTACCTATCAATCTATCTGTGTCTATCTATCTATCTATCTACTATGTATCTATCCATACTAAACTGTAACAAAACTAATGCTAGAGATAATGCTAGTCACAAAGAAGTGCTATTGAAAGGATGTAGAGCCACAGCATTTTATCTCAAGGTAAATAAGCTACAAAGGGACGAAAATCCAATCCATTACGTCTGTTCTACCCACACCAGCAGACTGAGCCGGGCCCGCAACACACAAGACAGACGTATAAACCACACTGTCCTTAGTAACCCCATTTAAGTTACCAATACCTTTGTAAGTAACCAAATACTCGCTTCATAAGGCCAGTAATTGTAGAGGGTAATGCACATACTGTAGGTGGCACGGGGGGCCTCTTTGCAACTGATCTTTAGCGATTTGGTTCGTTTATTATATCTTAACATCCTCTTGTTATTGTACGGATAGATAGAGACAGACAGACAGACATATAGATAGATGGAGACAGAGAGAGAGAGAGAGAGAGAAATAAGAGAGAGAGAATCTTTAATATCAACATTCTTTGTATCAATAACACGTACGAGAATAACGAAGAGTAATACGGAAAAAAATCGCTAAAGAGGGCAGTGAAATGGCGGGGAACAGGGCGACATGGAGGCGATTTGTTTGTGGCCACCCCTTACGGGATTCAGGCGTCTGGCAACAGATAAATAGATAGTAAGTTTAAGCCTCCGATGCCACACAGAATAGGCCAATAAATGTACATAATAGGTTAATGAAGAGTTTATACGTGTTGATAATTGTGGATAGTGTTCATAGAGTTAATGTAAATATAAATAAATGTATGTAATATGTATGTTTAATTTGTCCCCCGTGTGTGTGTGTGTGTGTGTGTGTGTGTGTGTGTGTGTGTGTGTGTGTGTGTGTAAAGGAAATGCCTGCGAGGGAGGGGGAGGGGAGGAAGGAGGGAGGGACGGATGGAGGGCGTGATGGGATGTAATATAAAAACTGGGTCGCCTTCACGTGATGGCACTAATGTAACCAGGCTGCTCCCCTGCCCGGCTATGCAAACATCCCTCAAGTCCTTCCCTATCAGCCGAAAGGAGGATGGTGATGATGATGATGACGATGATGATGATGATGATGATGGTGATGGTGGTGGTGGTGATGACAACGATAATAATAATAATAATAATAATAATAGATAAATGGATAGATAGACAGATAGATAGATAGACATAGATATATAGAGAGAGCCAACAAGCAGATACCAATTCATTTCTCTCCCTATTTCCCTCTCTCTCTTTCCTCCCTCCATCCCTCTCACTTCCCTCCCTCTCACTTAGGTTCTCTCCCTATTTCTCCCTCCCTCTCCACCCTCCATCCCTCTCACATTCTCTCCCTATGTCCTCTCCCTATCCACCCTCTCCCTTCTCTCCCTATGTCCCCCTCTCCATCCACCATCCACCCCTCTCACCCTTTCTCCCTGCTTCCCCCTCTCTTCGGTAAATAGCAAAAAAAAAAAGGTATGAAGAGATGTAAGAGGGCACAGACACACACACACACACACACACACACACACACACACACACACACACACACACACACACACACACACACACACACACTGCCTGCTTGGTATAACATCACTTCTAAGTATCTATCTATCTATCTATCTATCTGTCTATCTATCTATCTATAGCCAGAAGCCTTAATCCCGCAAGGGGTGGTCACAAACAAATCGCCTCCACGTCGCCCTGTCCCCTGCCATTTCGCTGCCCTTCCTCCCAACGTATACTCCCCTCTCTCATATACCTCTCTACTCTATCCCTCCGTCTCCTCCTCGGTCTTCCCCTCCCTCTCCCCCCTCTCCACCTTACTCACATGCACTCTCCTAGTTAGTCTCTCGATTCATTCCCCTCTCATTTAGCTCAGCCCATCCCTCCAACTCATTCTCGGTCTCCTCCTCCCTCTCCCCCCCCTCTACCTCACACACATACACCCTCCTAGTTAGTCTCTCACTCTCCATCCTCTCTACTTCATCCCTCCATCTCATCCTCAGTCTCCCCCTCCCTCCCCCCCCTCCACCTAACTCACATACACTCTCCTCGTTAGTCTCTCCATTATAGTAGTAGGTATGAATTAGGTAGGTAGGAAAGTAGTAGGTATGTAGGTAGGAAGGGAGGTGAGTAAGGGGAGAGGGGAGGGAAGGACGGAAGGAAGGGAGGGAGGGAAGGGAAAGAAGGAAGGGAGGGAGGGAGGGAATAGAGGAGGGAAGGGAAGAAGAGAAAGACAGGGAGGGAGAGAATGAAGGAAGAAAGAAGGAAGGAAGGATAATGAGAGGGAGGGAGAGATGAAGGGAGGGAGGGAGAGAGGGAGGGAGGGAGGGAGAGAGGGGTACATGGAGGCAGGTAGACAGATGGGAGGGAGGGAGGGAGGGAGGGAGGGAGGGAGGGAGGGAGGGAAGGATAGGAGAAAGAAAGGGAGGGAGGGAAGGAGGGAGGGAGGGAGAAAACGGGTGAACGACCTCTCTTAACCTCTCTTCTCGCTCTCTCTCTCTCTCTCTCTCTCTCTCTCTCTCTCTCTCTCTCTCTCTCTCTCTCTCTCTCTCTCTCTCATATTTTTACTAAAGACACACGGGTTTACTCACACTCTGGGACATTTCTCGTAAAAATTATAAAGATAAATATAATTATAATTCAATCTATATATTTTTCGCTGGCTCTCAGGACCTTATATTGCTGAAGAGAAGGAGTGTGGATGATAATGATGACGATGATTAAAACAATAATAATAATAATAATAATAAAAATGATGATGATGATGATGATGATGATGTTCATAGTAAAAAGCAAGAATAATAATAATAATAATAATTAGGAGAGAGAGAGAGAGAGAGAGAGGAGAGAAAGTAGGAAAGAAAAGATTATTAGAAACATTAATATTCTTTCTCTACCTCCCTTCCCTCCCTCCCTCCATTCCTCCCCTCTCCTCTTCATCTATCTATCCATCTATTTTTCTATCTATCTATAATAGTATCTACCTATTAACCGAGAGAGAAATTGAAAGAGTGAGAGAGAAACCAATCTCTCTCTCTCTCTCTCTCTCTCTCTCTCTCTCTCTCTCTCTCTCTAAAGCTAGATTAAACAAACAGATGCACAGACAGACAGACAGACGGTGACAAACTAGACAGATGGGCAGACAGACAGACAGACAGACAGACAGACAGAAATACACTAAATGGATTAATGGCTACAAATAATCCTTCCATTTAATTATCTCTCCTCAAAATAATAATAATAATAATAATAATAATAATAATGCATATTGAGGCCAAGGATGAGATGGAGGGAGGGAGTGGAGAGGTATATGAGAGAGGGGGGTGTGAGCTGGGAGCAGGGCAGTGAAATGGCGGGGGACAGGGCGACATGGAGGCGATTTGTTTGTGGCCACCCCTTATGGGATTAAGGCGTCTGGCAATAGACAGATACTGATGTGTTCGAAACCATCTAAATTCCATCCAGGTCCCTAACTGTACTGAAGGGCGAAGAAGGGTACGAAGGAAACCATATTTGTCTTAGAGATTTACCAGCAAGGATTTGATCTGGGGTTTTATCAGTTGCGGGTTGTATGTGCTGACCACTATACAATTAGAGAGAGAGAGAGAGAGAGAAAGGGGGGAGGGAATGATGGAAAGAATGGAAGGATGGATGGAAAGATGGGAGGAAGGGAGAGATGGAACATGGGAGGGAGAGAAGAAACGAGGGAGGGTAAGAAGGAGGGAGAAGGAGAGAGAAGGAAGAAGGGAGAGAAGGAAGGAGGAAAAGAAAAAAAAAAAAGAAGGGAGGAAGGGAGGAGGAAAGGGAGAGGAGGGAAGAAGGGGACTACAAAGGGAAGGAGGTACGGAGAGAGGGAAGGAGGAAGAAAAAGAGAGGGAAAAGGAGGAAGATAGAAAGAAAGGAATGGGAGGAAGGAGGGAGTGAGAGAGGGAAGGAGAGGTGGAGGGAGGGACGGAAGGTGAGAGAGACTTAGAGGTCATGTGTGCATAACGTGACCTGATACCCCTCACACACACACACACACACACACACACACACACACACACACACACACACACACACACACACACACACACACACACGTATATATTTTGTTGTTCATACTTAAAGATACTGATATAGACAGATAGATGGATAGACAGAGAAAGAGACAGTAAGAGAGAGAGAGAGAGAGGGAGAGGGGGGGGGCACACCTAGACTGACTCAGTCTACCTCAGGTCATGATAGGGGAAATTCCTAACCTTGCTTTCTTTCCACGGTGAGAGAGAGAGAGAGAGAGAGAGAGAGAAACTGTGAAAGCAGATTACATTAACTTACACAGCAAAACAAGTTACACAGACATACACACCTCACGGTATCTACCACATTATTTTCCCCAAAGCTCTCTAACCCTTTTCAGTTCGGGTGATGGCCACGCCTAGTCAGACTGGAGCGCTGATTTGACTAGTAACCAAGGAGACTCATTCCTAAAGCATTACTGAATCTCCAATTCTCCTGCAGCCAAGACTTAGCATTCAAGATATAGGATTGGCCCAGTTCCCTCAGATAAAAGAAAAAAATATAACAGCATTTGATGTGAACTTGGCCAGACAAAAATATGTTTCTCATTTAGACTATTTTGTTCATATAAAGTTTGTATGTATGTATGTATAAATGATTGTATGTATGTATGTATGTAAGGTACGTGGGTAGGTAGGCAGGCAGGCAGGCAGGCAGGTAGGTATGTATGTAGGTAGGTAGGTAGGTAGGCAGGTATAAGAAGATGAGACGGGATGTGATAAGGTGTGAGCAAAGAGTTTTATCAGTTCTAGCTGTCTGACAGCTCTACCAACACAAAATATACCTCAAAATCCACTATGCCAACCCTAACATGCGGCCTCCACACCACAACACACTAACTCACCTCATGCACCACAAACACACCTTAACAACCAATGCACTATGTCAACATTGGAAGGTAATATAGCCCCCCCCCACACACACACACCACAACACACTAACTCACCTCTTGCACCACAAACACAACTCACAACCGATGCACTATGTCAACACTGGAAGGTAATATAGCCCCTCCCCACACACACACACCACAACACACTAACTCACCTCATGCACCACAAACACAACTCACAACCAATGCACTATGTCAACACTGGAAGGTAATATAGCCCCTCCACACACACACACACACACACACACCACAACACACTAACTCACCTCATGCACCACAAACACAACTCACAACCAATGCACTATGTCAACACTGGACGGTAATACAGTCCCCCTCCCCATCATACCACAACACTATATTCTTCTTACTCTAGCCTGGCCTAAAACTGCCATCTTTCCATCACGAATGCTACGCTATAACAGTGTACTAATGCCAGAATATGATACAGTATTGCCCATGAAAAAGTGCCAGGGAAAGTCAGTAGAGCCATGGCATTCTCTGTCACTGAGCTACGTGAAATAAGCTGCTACCTATCTAGTAAGAGGTGGACCCTAATTCCCACCATGCCACCTGTCCCCTGCAATTTCGCTGCCCTCCCCCCAACTCAAACCTCCCTCTCTTATATCCCTCTCTACTCCACTCCTTCATTTCAGCCTCGGTCTCCCCCTTCCTTTGAAAATCTGCTCGCCTGTGGAAAGAGAGAAAGCTGAAGACTGCAAGGAGGTGAGGAAGACGGGAGAGCATGAAGGAATGAAGGCAGAGGATGGGCTTGAAGTCAGGGAGGAGGAAGGGAGAGAGAAAAACAAAGAAGAATGGAAGCAGGAGAGAAGAGTAGGGGAGGAGAGAGAAAGGAGGAGACGAAAGAAACCGGAGACAAGGAAAAAAAAAAAAAAAGGAATGCAGGTTTGTTATTGTCCGGCAAAAATGGGTGGGGCTTGATTCGGTCTGAGAGTATATAAGGGGAAGAGGTGCCACGTTTCCAGTCAGTCCGAGTTAGACCTTGTGAGGAGCAGGAGGGTGTATGCTGCTCCCTTTTCAGTCCTGACTATCATTGGGAACTTTAAGCAGGTAAGAACAGGTGCCTTATTTAAACCCTTCATTAGTTTTTTTCTTTATTACTAATGCTCATTCCAGGTGATTTTACTTAAACTTTCTGAATATGAAGAGTCTGATATTGCCTTTCCTAATCTCATCACTACGGAATAAAAGAGTCTGTTATAGGCAGAAATAATATGAAAAACACCACCGCAGTGAAGGGGTTAAATCGATCTAACGAACTCGAATGAAAAAAAAAAATCCTGAGGCTCAAGAGTGTTTCATTACAGAAATTTGAAGATCCATGTTTCAGAAAAAAAATATATAAATAAAAAAAAGGAAACAAATACAAAATAATGATTACGATTAATTTCCACTTCTCATCAATCGACAAGACAGACCTTATAGTTAAAAATATATAAAATACAAAAGTACTCGTCTCCGAAAAACTTTAATGAGTGACTGACTGACAAGCATCGGCCCTGGAGATGCAGAGAGAGTGAGAGAGAGAGAGAGCCGGCTTAATATCAACAAAGATTGTGGTTGGTGGAAGGGAAGAGGGTGAGAAAATAGAAAGACAAAAGAAGGGAGGAGGAGGGAAGGCAGGAGGAAGAGACTGAGAGACTGAGAGAGAGAGAGAGAGGGGGGGGGTAGGCCATTGAACGGGTGAGAACTGACTGTCTCCTGTGGTAATATAACTGTTTCCGCCATTCCATTTCCTTCCGTCTTCCTCCTTGCTCTCTTTCCTTCCTCCCTTTCTTCCGCCCTCTCTCTCTCCATCCCCATTCTTTTCCTTCCTTCCGCCTTTCCTCATTTCCTCCTCTCTCAGTTTTTCCATTCCCTCTTTCCATCTTTTCCTTCTTCTTTCCATCCTTCCTTTCTTCTCATCCCTTTCCTTCCTGCCTTCCTTTCTTCCTTCATTCTTAACTTCCTTCCTTTCCTATTTTCTTATGTCTTTCCTCCTGCTTTCCTTCCTTCCTCCTTTCTGCTTTCCTGCCTTCCTTTCTTCCTTCATTCTTAACTTCCTTCCTTTCCTATTTTCTTATGTCTTTCCTCCTTTCCTTTCTTCTATCTTTTCCATATTTCCTTCTTCCTTCCTTCTTTACCTTCTTCGGCCATTCCTTACTTCGTCCTTAATTCGGTCATTTCATTCCCTTTTCTCCTTCGACTTTCAATCGTCTTTCCTTCCCTCTTTCTTCTCTTCTTTAGTCTTTCCTTCCTTCACACTTTATTCACTCAAACTGTCATCTTTATCTTTCTTCCTTCACATCTTTCCTCTCTCTCTCTCTTTCTCTCTCTTTCTCTCTCTCTCTCTCTCTCTCTCTCTCTCTCTCTCTCTCTCTCCATTTTTTGCTCCTTTCTACCTCCTTCCATCCTTACTTTCTTCCTTCGCTCTTCCTCCTTCCATCTCTCTCTCTCTCTCTCTCTCTCTCTCTCTCTCTCTCTCTCTCTCTCTCTCAAGGTCATGAACAAAAAGGTGGGAACGGAATGTTGGTAGTTGACTGACCGAGCTACCAACATTACCACCACAACTACCAACATCACCACTACTGCCATCACAACTAGAGTTCTTATATAAGGCAGGAATGAGTCTCCTTGGTTACTAGTAAAATTTATCTTCCAATCTAACAGACTATACCGATATTACAACCAAATCTGCCAACGTACCCTACCCCCAAGAAATATCATCATCATCATCATCATCATCATCATCATCATCATCATCATCATTTCCTCCTTTTGAGTGGGGTAAAGTAGGAACGAGACAGCAAGAATCCTGACAGAAGGGTTAATTAAACAAAAATCTAGCCATTTAAATGAGCCACGTACTCATTCACTCATCACCCAAGCCCCTGGAATCCTCACTCCACCCCAGAGATAATGATAATAATAATAATAGAAAATGCAAGACAGCGGCACACTGGTCCTCAAAGGTCACTGGCCGAGCCGTTTGTTTACATCAGGCTGGGCGCTGATTGGCCGATACTGGGGGCGTGGCAGCAGATTCTGGCCCCTGATTGGCTGATTTTAACCGGAAATTATATGAAGTTTTTACATTGCCTCCCCCCCCCTTTCTTTTTGCTACTTTAACATGATTCTGGAGAGATTTCGAACTTTCAGACCACGATTACAAGTTCCATATTTTTTTCTTTATCAATTCGTGTTTTTTTTTTGGAGGGGGGGAGGGGAGTTTGAGATATTTTTTTCGAACTGGAGGTGGCAGATACGGCCTTCACTGAACCCCTCCTCAAGTATAATGACCTTCTGGCTTTTATTATTGCCACCATCCGTCGATTTTGGAATGACGTTGAATTTCAGGGGCCAGATACTATCCTTCATGAAAATCTTATCTTCAAGTAAGTCGATGAGGGTGAGGGACGCCTTCACGTGGTGGCACAGACATACCCCCGGCAGAACAGGCTATGCAAATGACCATCAACTGCCTCCCTATCCCGTCAGAAGGGAATGGTGGACTGTAGGAGGTGAAATATTAGCCTGTAGTGCACCGAGTTAACGTTCTGATGAGCCTGGGATTGCGACTATTACTATAATAAAATGACGTCATAAAAATCTACATGAAAATAGTAGGTAATTGATGTGTAAGTAGACATACAAGTAAGTTGAGGTAGATAGGTTCGTTGGTTATTAAGCAGGTAGGAAGACTGAGGTAGATAAGTAAGTAGTTAGGTGTAGGTAGACATGTAGGCAGACTGGTATGCAAGTTAGAAGGCAGGAAGGTGGAAGTAGGTAAGTAAGTGGGTGTAAGTAGATATATATGGGTTGAAGGTAGGTAGGGCGGCAGGCTAGTAAGTAGGTAGGAAGATGGGGTAAGTAGGTAAATAGGCAGACAGGTAGGAAAGTAGGTAGGTAGGTAGGTAGGTAAGAAGGTGAGCGGGCAGGTAGGTATATAGGTAAGAAGGTAGGTAACGGAGAAAGAAAATAACTAGGTATGTCGGTGGGTAGGTTGGTATAAGAGAGAGAGAGAGAGAGAGAGAGAGAGAGAGAGAGAGAGAGAGAGAGAGAGAGTTCACCACAAAAATATCTCCATTAAGAGGTAAGAAAAAAGAGCACAACGGGTTTAAACTGCGCAGTACACACACACACACACACACACACACACACACACGTCCAAAATTGTGTGTGTGTGTGTGTGTGTGTGTGTGTGTGTGTGTGTGTGTGTGTGTGTGTGTGTGTGTGTGATGTGGGTTCAATCCCCAGCCACGTCCCCAGTAACCCGCCGTCCAGACAGACCCCATTACACTTAACCACACACTAATTCCACCCCAGTGTGAAGAATGGGGACCTGTTTTATGCCAGTCAGGAAAGAAAGACCAGTTTTTGACCGGTTGGACATTGACCTGACTTTGGGATGTTAAGCGAGGTCACTGAAGCTGTCTGACCAGTGTGTGTGTGTGTGTGTGTGTGTGTGTGTGTGTGTGTGTGTGTGTGTGTGTGTGTGTGTGTGTGTAAATACTTTCTCTCCTTTTATCTCCCTCTCCTTCATTCTTTCCTTCCCTCCCTCCCCCCATATCTTCCTTCCTTCCCTCCAGCTTTCCTCCCCCCTCCCCTCCATTCCTCCATACTTCCTTCCTTCTCTTTCCAATATCTGTATTTCCTCCCATTTTCCTCTCCTTTACCTCCTTCCCCTTCCCTCCCCCTTCTTTCTTTCCTCCATCTTCCCTCAATTCCTCTTTCCCTCTTTACATTCCCTCCGTCCTCATTCCTTTCCATATCCTTCCTTCCTTCCTTCCTTCCTTCCTTCCTTCCTTCCTTCCTCCCTCCCTCCCTCCACCCATCCATCCATCCATCCCTTTCTCCCTCATTGCCTTCTACTTTTCTTCCCTCCTTTCCTCCCCTTTTTCTCGCTCCTTCCATTCCTCCTTTCTCCCTCCCCCCGACATTCCTTCCTTCCTTCTCTCCCTCCCTGCCCCTTTTCTCGTTCCTTCTCTCCCTCCCTCCCTACACTCCCTCATTCCTTCCCTCCCTCCCTGCCCTTTCTCGCTCCTTCCATTCCTCCTTTGTCCCTCCCTAAACCGCCTCATTCCTTCCCTCCCTCCCTGCCCCTTCTCTCCCTCCCTCCCTGCTCCTTTTCTCGCTCCTTCTCTCCCTCCCTCCCTCCCTGCTAACCTCCCTTCCTCCCTCTCTCCCTCCGTGGTACCGTTAGAGCAAATATCCAACCCACACACACCTCGCTGCCAAGTCTGGATGGATGGTTATGTGGAGGGCTGGAGGGGTTGATAGATAGATGAAATAGATAGATGGATAGATAGACAGGTGGATAGATAGATGGATTTGACTGACAGATGGATGGTTCTGTGGAGGGCTGGAGGGGTTGATAGATAAATTAATAAATAGATAGGTGGATAGATAGATGGATTTGATTGATAGATGGATGGCTCTGTGGATGGCTGGATGGAGAGGTAGACAGGTGAATAGACAGGCAGACTGACACACATACATACAGGTAGATAGATAAAGATGCACAGAGAGACAGATAGACAGACAGACTGATGGATAGATAGCTGAATGGATAGACAGGGATAGACAGACACAGATCAACAGGCAGACAGACAGATGAAAGGATGGAGATTTGGATGGTTGGAAGGACTGATGCTAATAATGTTAAGGAAATGATAATAAGAATACTAACGCTAAATGAGAGAGAGAGAGAGAGAGAGAGAGAGAGAGAGAGAGAGGGAGGGAGGGGGGGGTTGCAAGTGAGGTGAGTGACCTGGCAGTCAGTCCACTGACCTCGCTAGAACAGGTTACTCTCTCTCTCACTCTCTCACATCCTGCTCATCCTCTCTCTCTCTCTCTCTCTCTCTCTCTCTCTCTCTCTCTCTCTCTCTCTCTCTCCTATTAATACATTTTTTCTTTTTTTCTTTTCCAGAATGAAGAGTGGAGGCCTGGCAGCGTTCCTCCTCCTCCCCTTTGTTGTGGTAAGAATTATGTTCACTTAAAGAATAAAAAATAATATATAATTAGCGTGTTTGTAAAGCCTATCTACCTATGAATCTACCTACACAGCCAGCCCATTTATAAACCTCTGTCTACCTACCTATTTTAGTTACATAGCGCGTCTACCTGCCTACCTGTCCTCTCGACCCACCTGCCTTCCTACCCACTTATCAATTCAGTTTATCTACCCTGCCTAAACCTAACTTCCCTCCCTCCCTACCCACATACCTACCGACCTACATACCTACTTACCTATCTGTTTTGTTAATCTACCCATCCTACCCACCCAGCTACCTACTCACCTACCCACATACCCACCACCCACCCTACCTACCTACCTATCCTAGTCTACCCTTCCTACACACCCACCAACCAATCCTGCCTACTTACCTACCTACCTGTTTGTCAGTCCTATCTACTTACCAACCAATCCTGCCTACCTACCTACCTACCTACCTGTTTGTCAGTCCTATCTACTTACCAACCAATCCTGCCTACCTACCTACCTACCTGCCTGTCAGTCCTATCTACTTAACTACTCACAGCTCACTCTAGGAAGTAGCTACAGATAAGATGTTAGAATGGAAAGAAGCTCCCAAACGCTTCTTTCTAAGCGATTTATTTTGCTTATTTACACCATATCGTCCTCTTCTCTGTTACTTAAATCATTCTAATGGTATCATACTTTGCATAAATTACGTACGAAACGATATCAGAAAGCCGAATCCAAAAATAAATCGGTAAGGAACAGGTGTTAGGGAGCTTCCTTAACCGCCCCGAATGGAGAATTGAAAGAGAAATTAAAGCCTGCAGTCCACTGAGTTCACGCTGAGAGAGAGAGAGAGGGACGCTCTCTAACACCTCCTCCTCAGCGATTTATTTTGCTTATAGCTCCTTACTACCCTGTGTCATTCAAACCACCCAAATACCAAAAGGATATTAATCAGCAATATCCAAAAATAAATCGCTAGGGAAGAGGTGTTAGGAGTAGGCTGGCCTTTGGTTCCTTCTTCCTTGCATTAAAAAAAAATACTAGTTCTGTCAGATGAAGAAAAAAAAATGATACTAAAGGTGGTCTCTTAAATGACACTGGGAATACCGTAACGCCTCTTCCCTGGCGATTTATTCCGCATATCACACTTTAATGTCATCCTGTTATGTAAATGCTCCTGGCAGCCCTGAGAGAGAAATGGGTCTGGGTGGTGGTGGTGGTGGTGGTGGTGGTGATGATGATGATGATGATAAGGATGAGGAGGAGGGGGAGAAGGTTAATGATGATGATGATGATAATAATAATAATAATAATAATAATAAACATCCATTTTGACAGGTGGAGGTGTGTGGTCATGGGAGATTGATGGACCCTCCGGCACGGAACGCAATGTGGCGCTTAGGCTATCCAAACCCAGTGAATTACAATGACAATGAGTTATACTGCGGGGGATATGTAGGTACGTACACACACACACACACACGTACACACACACACACACACACACACACACACACACACACACACACACACACACACACACACACACACACCGAGACATACAGAGAGAGAGAGAGGTGGGGATGGGATGAATTTCAGTAATGAGAAGGATAGTACTGAAACCTGGAATGTGTGTGTGTGTGTGTGTGTGTGTGTGTGTGTGTGTGAGTAACAGACAGACAGACAGATAGATAGATAGACAGACAGATAGATTAATGGCTCTCCTCCTCAGTTCACTACCAGAAGAACAACGGCCAGTGTGGTGTGTGTGGAGATGACTTTAGGGCCAAGGTACCCAGGGATCACGAGGCAGGTGGATATTTCGGCAACGGGATCGTCGGCAGAAGCTACGTGGCTGGACAGGTAATTACAGGCGTTCGTTTTCACCTGAGGGAACGGGGCGACTCCTACATATTTTCCTAAGAAGTATATTGCACTGCGTATGGGTGAGAATGAGTCTCCTTGGTTACTACTGAGTCTCCGTGGTTACTATGAGGCTGATGGATGTGGCAAAGGCTATGTGGTGTGTGTGTGTGTGTGTGTGTGTGTGTGTGTGTGTGTGTGTGTGTGTGTGTGTGTGTGTGTGTGTGTGTGATGATGATAATGATGACGACGAGTGACACGAGCGACAATAATAATAACATTACCCAGGACGATAATAATGCTAGCCAATCTAACTCATAACTTTCCTGACTTCTAACTTGTTCAGGTCATAGACATCGAGGCAGACCTGACCACCAACCACTGGGGCTACATGGAGCTGAAACTCTGCCCACACAACAACCCTAGGGAAATCATCACCCAGGAGTGCTTGGATCAGTTAGTTATTTTCTTGCATTCCAGTATTTATTGTACTATTTTATTTATTTATCTATCTATCTAGCTATTTATTTATTTGTCTATTTATCTATCTATTTATCTTTGTTAAGGAGGTATGTAGGAGTACTTGGACCAGTTAGTTATTTATTGTAACCCATTATTTAGTCTACTTTATTTATTGATTGGAGTGGTAACCATAACCAACACATATGTGTTATCTACGTGTCAACAAGTGGGTGGAAGGGTTAGTGTCCCTCCCCGTAAAACAACTAGCTCAAAGACAAAATGGGAGAAATGGAGTTCCCCCGAGCTAAGCCCTGTATTGGACTATATAGCCCCGCTAGGGTTACAGGAGCGAGCTACCACTCCCGGCACGGCAGCCCGGGCAAGGCTCGAACTCGCAATCCCCCGATTACGAGTCCAGCGCGCTACCACTGTGCTACCGCGCCCCCAGCTCAAAGACAAATGGCCACCCCTTCAGGGATTATGGTGTCTAGCTGTACAGTAGATAGACAAATATTTCTTTTTTTATATATATAAATTTTACTCATCTGGCTGTACCCTGCCCTGGACCTGGATTAAACTCGCATCCTTTTAGTCTGCAGCCACACTAATCCTAAAGTAAGCTAACATGATATACACTAACCAAAACTAACCTCAGCTAACCAATCTTTTCTTAAACTAACATTATATACACTAACCAAAACTAACCTAACTTTTCTAACCAGATGACCACCACCATACACACACACACACACACACACACACACACACACACACACACACACACACACACACACACACACTTATTTCTGTACATAGGTTTTAACTCACACCCTCAGACAGCAGACCAGTTCTCTCGCCACTTGACCACCACCTCCACATAAAACATAAGCTAAACCAAACTCAGTATAACCTAACTTCTCTAACTACCACACCACCACCACCACCACCACACAGCAGGCCAGTTCTGTCATCACTTAACCACCACTGCCACGTAACAGAACATAAACTAAACTAATCCTAATCTAACCTAACCTAACTACTCTAACAACCTCCACCACCACCACATAGAGTCCCATTTATCTCTGTATGTGGCCTTGAACTCGCATTCACTCAATCATACTAGAGGAGGGATTCTCAAAGATATTTACAATCAATTCTTCGTCATAAAGTAAATTACTTTTTGCAAGAAGAAATAGAGACAGGATTAGATATTACACTCTCTTTCCTTGTTTTTCCTTCAAAATAATGTGATTAACAATATTTTTTTTTCTCTCATAAATAAGATCTCTCTCTCTCTCTCTCTCTCTCTCTCTCTCTCTCTCTCTTGCACGAAGACCAAGATATAAAGGAAAGTTCTACAGTTCTCGGGTCTTTCCTGCATCTATAACAAAAATTACAACCGGGAATCAATCCTCAATATGCCTCACAAACTCCCATTCCAGTCCTCTAGCCAATCAAACTCCCATTCCAGTCCTCTAGCCAATCAAACTCCCACTCCAGTCCTGTACCCAATCCCCACCATCTCCACACAGGTACACTCTGCCCCTTGTCGGGACAACGGAAACTCGCTTCATCATCCCCAACGACAGCAAGAAGGTGGAGACGTTTAATTGGCAGGTCAAGCTCCCAGATGGCATTACGTGTACCAACTGTGTCATTCAGTGGAAGTACTTTGCCGGTTAGTACAAGCTGTTACATATACTAGTGCTCATGATGTACTGTACTAGATTGTGTGTGCTATGTAAGAGACACAATGGTGGAAGGTGAAACTCCAGGATGATATTACATGTACTCTACTGTGTCATTCAGTGGAAGCACTTTGCCAGTCAAGTGTGAAGATGAGTGTTAGAAATACAGTACTTATGTACAGTAGGTAATGTGCCAAGTGATGTACAGTGCTAGATGATGTGCTAAATTGTGATTGGAGCTAAACTGGGTGCTTGTGTTAAACTGTGAACTATTTAGTATGTAATAAGCTACACACTGAGCTGTAATGTTTGCCAAACCGTATACCATGTTATGAGTGTTAAATTGGTGCTCCCTCCCTACCCCCAAAAGGAGGATGGGACAACCTGAGCCTGCAGTCCTTCAGGTTCACATCCAGACAACCCTTGAGCAACAACAATAGGCACAACTATATATCTAACTGTATCTGTATTTATACCTGTCACTGCATCTATGTTTTTATCTATATCTGTATCTCCATAGCATGTACAGTACCTCTGTATCCATTCATCCTCATAGGCAATACCTGAGGCTATAACAAAGAGACTGGAAAGGATGCAGAGGATATAATATGATCCCACGAAGCATTCACCACCTGCACAGACAGCACCATCAACTTCACAACAAACCTGGCACAAACACAGGCGTATCTATATCTGTATCTATTTTGTGATCTCTTAATCCCCACAGGCAATACCTGGGGTTTTGACAAAGTGAGTGGGACGGGGGCGGTGGGCATTGGACCCCAGGAAACATTCATCAACTGTGCGGACGTGACCATCAACTCCAACACGCCCTCTTTCCCGACGGGCGGTGCCGGTCAGATCGACAACCCGTGGCTGCTGTATTTCCGCGGCTCCTTCCCAGGCTTACCACGGGAACATACCGCTAAGCCATTAGCCAATGGTCTTATTCCACTAATTATCAGGTGAGACCCATTTAGTGATGTAAAACTAATGATTAAAAAAGTGACTACTGTCCCATTCCTTCCTCCGCACCACATATGGCTTTCCTCTTCCAACACAGTGCTTAGCCTCACTTTATAAGGCTTTCTTTAGCTGTCTATGCTTTCCATCGATATATCTATACTATCTCAATGCTTTCTTTTTTTTTTTAACTTTCTTTGGCACCTACAGTTACTTGTAACCTTATGGATTAATTATGAGGGGGACTGTTTTCATCCAAAAAGTTATCAGTAACTGGAGCTTCATAATGGCTGAGAACAGGACATACTGCTGCAGCATCCTCCTTAAGTATCTCAACCTCACGAAACACCCTGTATAAAGGTGATGGAAAAATCAAGTTTGGATAAATGTGTCAGTGTTGGGATATCCCCGTGTTGGGATGACTGTGTGTGTGTGTGTGTGTGTGTGTGTGTGTGTGTGTGTGTGTGTGTGTGTGTGTGTGTGTGTGTGTGTGTGTGTGTGTGTGTGTGTGTGTGGTGTATAAAAGGGTTTTGGTACAAGGAGATGTCTGAATATCTGGTTATCTGGATATCTGAGTGTCAACGCATGGGGGTGCTGAGAAGATTGTGTATGTATGTGTGTGTGTGTGTGTGTCCGGTCAAAGACTTAACCCTTTTGCTGTTATATACACTCACAAAAGTGTCTTTGCCTATGTAACTGATGGTTTCAAATTTGTTTCATTCACTGTTTCAATGAGGGAAGAAGTAAAGACATTTTTCAGTAACAACATCCACTTAGGCAAATTCCTCAGGCTATACCTGATAATTTTATTAATCTGAGAGAAACTGCATCAGTAAAAGGGTTGATCAGAGAATGACGTGGTGCTTCCCTTGTCTCTCTCCTTGCATGTCACTACTGTACCGGCCATGGGACTCAACCAGTGAACCGCAAGAACGCGACCTCAAACCACTCATCGTCAGGTGATTACGTTCATACCCTGGTGCATGGACTGTATTCTATCAGCCTTGCATGGACCTCTAATGTCCTATTAACCTTGCATGAACCTTCCGTGGAGCAAATTCTGATAAGCTTACTGGACTGCCTACCTTAACACCTCTTTCTCACCACTGTTAAACAACACTGCATTTTTTTATTTATTAATTTTAAGTCACCTCTCTTGATATAAAAATAACATAAATGACATGGGCAGGAAGTACCAGCCAAAGCTCCAGCTGTGTTTACGGTGGAGTGCAAGAACAGTTAAGGCTGTACCCTTGGCAACTGCACTTCAAATTTCCCCACCACAGCTGAGAAAAACACGTGTTGTCCTCTCATACCAAAGGTCCTCCCATCATCAGGACAAAATCAACCAGTGTCCCAATATCATCCTTGACACTGTGGAGTATGGCAACACCCACGCAACCACACACGCTAACCTCTTTTCCTTTACCTAATAACCTGCTACCATCTCACTCTTTACTTGCATTCCTTTCCCACTGGGGAAGGCATGCAACACCTATCAAGCTATACACTCTCACCTCTTTTCCTTTAATCTTTGCCATCCCACTCTCTAGCCACATTCCTTCCCTGTTGGGATAGGCATGCAACACACATTCAATCATACATTCTTACCTAGTTTTCCAGTAACCATTAACCTGCGGCCATCCCACTCACTGCATCCCTTCCCCACTGGGACAGGCATGCAACACCACTCTAGCTACACAATATGATCCCATTTCCTGGCCAACTATTAAAACCAAAAGTCAGTAATGATTTTCCTAGGGATAATTCAAGCCATGTATTACTGTACTACAATTCAGACTTTGGTGATGCGTTGCTATAAGTGGTTTATTTTCACATGACATATCTTTATCCTTTTCAGATCAGCTGACGGCCAAGGGCAGTCAGACTGGGGAATAAATTCGACTAGTAACCAAAGAGATTCTTGCCCACCTCAAAACTAAAGCTCACTGATATTCACACAACCAGAGCACAGCATTCAAGTTACGTCGACCGCCCAGTTCCACCACATGAGAACAATTCCATGCTTTTGCTGAAATCTGATGTGTACCATTCCTACCACATATCACGTATAAATTTTTCCTGTTTGAGGATTACCAAAACATTTTCTTCTCAGTTACTGAACCAATCATGGTACAGTACGTCATACTGTTTTGAAACTGGCATGAAAACTGCCATCCAGTGGTACCAGAGTTCTTCCATAAAAGAGCAAGATGTAGCTGAGAAACATTTCCAGTGGGCAAGAAAAGAGAACGAAGAAGTTTTTTCTCAGCTATTAGGCCAATCATGGTATGTCATGCCTTTTTGAAATGCAAAAACTGCCCTTCAGTGGTACCTGAGGTGGTTTGGCCATGTGGAGAGGATGGAGGGTGAAAGACTGACGAAGAGAGTGTATGTGAGTGAGGTGGAGGGGGGAAGAGGGAGGGGGAGGCCGAGGATGAGATGGAGGGATGGGGTGGAGAGGTATATGAGAGAGGGGGGGTGTGAGTTGGGAGCAGGGCAGTGAAATGGCGGGGAACAGGGCGACTTGGAGGCGATTTGTTTGTGGCCACCACAACGGGATTGAGGCGTCTGGCAATAGATAGACAGATAGACAGTGGTACCTGCCATTATCAAAAAATGGAGCTAAATGTAGTTAAAAAGGCCAAAAATACAATCTTGTTAACTCAGATATCTTCCACACTTCCGATGTCAACACTTATTCCTTCACAACTCTTGCTGCTTGAGATTTCTCTGATCTGAATAAAATCATACAACATTAACCAAAAACAATACAAATCTGATGATGACCAATTAACCTACATATAATAATAATAACAACAACAATAATAATCATACCGGTAATAATAATAATAGTCTTCGTTGCTTTATTCTTTGTACTTCCAAACAGTATCACTTAATTTAGAAATGACCTACAGTAGTGAAAGAGTTAATGAAGACTACTGACCTAATTATCTATTTAATATGCTGCATCTGAGTATCCACACACCTGATTATCCATACCTAATGACTCACATATCCAAGATTCGAAATATCTCATGACTTTGTTATCTGATGTTCATACCACCACAACTACCATCACCAGTATCACACCTACTACCAAAATTACCACCATCACCATCACAACCACAACCAACCACCACAACCACAGCTAATATCACCATAACCACAACCAACCACCACCACTACCACCACAACCAACCACCACCACCACTACCACCACATGCAACTACCACTACCACCACATCTACTACCACACCAGGACCACAACTAACCACACTACCACTGTCCGCAGATCGAACCTTTGCATACCAGTGGGTGAGAAGGAAGATGACCCCGTGATGCAAACTTGGTGTCGGGAGAACTGCCTCAAGTACCCACCAAACTGCCCTACAGATTTGTGCCGTTGTGTGTAAGTACTGGAGTGTTGCTGTTAATGGTCAAAATAGTAGTAGTAGTAGTAGTGGTACTGTATTGTTGTTGTTGTTGTTGTTTTTATCATTATTATTATTATTATTGGGGAAGTAGTAGTACTGTACTGTTTTATTGTTATTATTATTATTATTCACTCTCATCTTAAGTGTCAGGACCAACTCCCTAGCTCCGGGCTCCTACGCTCCTCATGGGGCAAAGCAGGATTGGATGATGGATGGATAGATTATTATTATTATTATTATTATTATTATTATTATTATTATTACTATCAATGTGGGCAATTGTGTGTGTATGCGCCAAAGCAAGACCGTGCAAGCAGAGTGAGAGAAGAGTTCTGGACAAATGTGGAAGCCTGCATGGAAAACTTTGAAAGGAATGAAAGAGTGTTTTTGATCAGAGATGTGAATGGAAAAGTAGGGAATGTGAATGTGGATGGAGTAGTTGGTGAGTGGAGTGTGTCTGCAGAAGTGGAAGAGAATGGCAGTGCTCTAGAGGACATCTGTGCAGGGAGGGGTTGGTGATAGCCAATACCCTCTTAAGACCCAAAATGACCCACAGGTATCCATAGCGAATGATGAGATTGGAGGCTGGTGAACTGAATGAACAGAAGGCAGTGAGTAATTATGTGTGTGTGGATGATAGAATGAGGTGTGTAATGGATGCAAGAGCATACAGAGGTTGGGAGAGTGGACTTTCTGACCAGGGAACAGAGAAGTGAGCATGGAAGTAAACAAGTAACTGCATGACAGTATTGTGATACCAACTCTAACATATGGCAGTGAAGCTTGGACTTTGTTGGAGGGACACAAGTCAAGAGTGAGAGCGGTGGAAATGAGTTGTTTGAGAGGAGCATGTGGAGTTACATGGAGAGACAGACTGACAAATGAGGAAATGAAGGAGCACTGTGGTGTGGATGTGATAGAAGGTGTTAGGAGAAATACATTGAGGTGGTTTGGCCATGTGGAGAGGATGGAGAGCGAAAGACTAACGAGGAGAGTGTATGCGAGTGAGGTGGAGGCCGAGGATGAGATGGAGGGACGGAGTGGCGAGGTATATGAGAGCGGGGGAGCATGAGCTGGGAGCAAGGCAGTGAAGTGGCACGGGACAGGGCAACGTGAAGGCAATTAGATGTGGCCACTCCTTGCAGTATTGATTTGTCTGGCAGCAGATGGATAGATAATTATTATTACTGTATTATTATTAAGGACACTGGAAATGGGTTCTTGAGGAATGTGTGTGAAGCATGGAGAGTGAATAAAGAAATACTGTAATGCGATTCATGAAAGATGTGAAGCATGGAAGTCTGTAGACATGAGCTCGAGAGGGTGTGTTTAAATGGTATAGTCATGTAGAGAGAATGGGTGTGACTAGGGTGGTGAAAAGGGTATATCTGAATGAGTCTCAAGATGGGAGGAGATGTGGTAGGCCTCGAATAAGGTGGATAGATATGGTAAATGTCTGCCTGTGAAAGCAAGGTATGGAGAGTGATGAGACTAGAGAAATGAGTGGATTAAGCTAATGAATGATAGCTACAGTATAACAGATGAATGTGTAGGAAAGGGAGGTATGGAGAGGGATAAAGCAAGGGAAATGACAGTGGATTGAGACAGCTGGAAGAGAGATAAGGTAATTGAGTTATGAGGCTAAGGAATTGACAGTGGACTGAGCTGATGAAAGATGCAGTTGATGAATGTGTAAGACTGGGAGGAATGGAGACAGATCAGGCAAGGGAACCAACAGTGAATATAGTGGAAAGTGAGACATGGCAAGCTGGTGAGTGTAAAAGCAAGGTATGGAGAGAGATGAGGCTAGGGGACTGACTGGATTGGGCAGGTTGCAAGAATTTTGTGCAGAGGAGTGACAACCATCAGATTTACTCTGTCTGATAAGTGATATGAAGCAAGTAAAAGTGAATGTTTGTGCCCATGGGGTAGAGTCAGGATTCAGGGGGCTGTGGCACATGAATAAGAGTATGGTCCATTTTACTGGGCAGAATTTCAGTTAGTTTCTCCTTCTGTGTGATTTTGTTACTGCTCTCAAGGCCTAACCTCACCCCATTGTTAGGTGGGAAAAAGAAGAAATGATGATGATGATGATGATGATGATAACGATGATGTATATTTCAGACACAAATGCAAGGCCATTGGTGAGTTTGCCCTGGAACACCCAGAGAATGATATTTTCTGCCACCAGTACTGCCTCGGCTACCCCTCCTACTGCCCCAAAGACAAGTGCGAGTGTACGTAAATGTAGAAGGTGTACGATAGTCGGCTGGTTTCATCTGACAGGACTGAACCATTCTTATGATACAGAAGTAGATAATGCACTATTGCCAGCTGGCTTTCATCTGACTGAACCTCAATGCTCTCACAATTCCCTATATCATTCCTCCTCCTCTCCAAGGACAGGTGTGAATGTACACCCACTACAAAAATATCTGTTACCCTTGGGTGTGATGAGCTTGAAATTATTTGTAAAAGTGACACAGCGCTCATTTGGTACTGTTGGTATTTCTGAATCCTCAGTCCACGAGTCACAATGTATCACACCACGAGGGTAGTGAATATTTTATTAGTGGGTGTACATAGACGTACACACGGCACTAAAGCCAACTGGTTTTCATCGGACAGAAATAAACTGGACAAGGGATGACTGTATAAAGCTGATTTAGCATTCAACTAATTTCCAGCACCAGTTGTACAGAAAAAGCAGAGATATTTTGGACCAAAATCCTGACACATTATGAGCACTATTGTTGGCTTGATTTCATCTGATGCAAGTAGGCCACTCTCACAACTCAAACACTGTGTCACTGGTACATGAACTCTGATGAGCTTTAGGTATGTGGTAGGATTTTTTGTTTTTCCTTTCAAGCAAAGAAAAAAATTAAACCAATGGCAGGACTTCCACAAAATTTTTATTTCCAAGAAAAAAATAAACAAAAGAGTGCCAAATTCAAGATCCATTCATTTCAAGATGCCTGGACACCCTGCGTGTAAATGACTGGAGATCATAGCGAGAGGGAAATGCAGACTAAGGAAGACAGTTTCCGAGCTGACCTGTTGCATGTGCGAATGACTTAAAGTATCAGCTAACTTTTATAATAGAGAGCTGGAGAGAATAAGGATGACAGTGTGCTACCAGATGAGTGCTACAAGCCTGCCATAAGAGAGGAGGGATGCAAACAGATATTCAGAAGAGCAGCAACCACTGAAATATTTATAGTTTAATCTACAGCATCTACATTCTGAATTAACTAATTTTTAACCAACAGCTGTACTGGAAAAGGCAAAGTTGACTCATTTACAGGTGAGTGACATTGGTGAGGCAGACTCATCTACACCTGAACATTATTAGAACGAGATGGGGTATTCTGTCAGTTAGCAAAAGTTTCAGCGAGCCTAGTGGTATACCCACTAAATAAATATTAATTACCCCTGGGTGCGATGAATTCTGAAATTATTTGTAAAAGTGAAACTGTGTTAATTTGGTACCGGTGGAGGTTCACAATCCTTGGTCCCTGTGTCATATTGTATCACACCACAAGGATAATGATGATTTTTTTTAGTGGGTATCCTTCTGCCAATTCAAAGCTTCACCAGACTCGGCTGAATCAGCTTACTGAGAGTAGCCAAAAATGCAAGACAATGCAGAATTAAAGACATGGCCTAGATCTATTCCCTATAACAGCATTTTCCAACATAACTCTCTCTATCTACCTATCTGCCTATCTATCTATCTATTAGCCAGATGCCTTTACTACTACACCACTGAGTGCTCTTTGTCTATCTACCTACCTCTGAGTCTGTCTATTGGCCTATCTATTTCTATCTACCTACCTGTCTATCTGTCTATTAGTGTCTCTTTCTCTCTCTCTCTGTCTACCTGTCTACTAGCCAGATGCCTTAACTACAAAAACACTTAATGGAAATCATTCTCGTATCTCATACTGTATTCTGAGCAACAGGTGTGGTGCTGAAATGTATACTTGCTGTTATTATTTTATTTATTTTTTTCTTGGTTAATCAAACTGGTTAATGCCTTCAGCCCAATTTAGTGTACTTTCAGTTGTTGTGGCTTCTGCTATGGATGTTGTATTGTATGTACAGTCTACCAAAAATGTATTGCACACCTGGGGATCAATGGCTGTGAAAATGAGTGAGTTTTGCAGATGCACATGACTCCATTAACATGTTACCTAAAAACAATATACCATCCAATATATGCCGATGTATGCAACTTCATGTTGTAATAATTACCAAGGACAATATTTGCAGGTACAATTACAGGCTTTCCCATACATCACAATGCTTGGTTCGCGTTTCAGAATATGTGCAGTAAGATGGCCGGTACTTTTTTGGTTGACTGTGGCGTACATGAACATGACAATTCTCGTACTCTAAAGGTGCAAATGTGTGTGGAGTGCAAGTGAGTTTTTTCAAAAGTAGCAGTGCTTATGAGAAACAAAAGACCAGATTATGATGATGATGATGATTATATTATCATCATTATTATTATTTATTATTATTATTATTATTATTATTATTATTGTTGTTGTTGTTGTTGTTACTATAACTGTATTATGAGGAATTATTGCTACTGTTATGATGATGATGATCATCATCATCATTATTATTATTATTATTGTTATTATTAGTAGTAGTATTCAGTATTATATTATTATTATTATTATTAATGACTATGTTATTTTAATAAACTTTGAAATGCTATTGAAGAAAGGGTTAAGGAATCATACCTCTAACTCATCTAATTTGAAGGCGCTCTCCTAAACTGACTGAAACTCTGGTGGTATTCTCACTGCCCTTCTGCAGTTCACCATTCTCCTTTTGAGAGACAGGGAGGGAGCTGAGGGATGTTTGTACTGCACGCAACACAGCCACAGAGTTACAGTGCCACCACATGAAGGCATGTCTCCACCACCAAAACTATGAGTAGCAAGAATCAAAGTGGAAATTTACATCACTGGATGATAGTAGAATGATGCCTCCATGTGGTGGCACCAATATAACAAGGCAACTCCACTGCCCAGTTAGACAGACATACCTCAGTGTACTCCCTATCCTCTGACAGGAGAATGGTGAACTGCAAGTGATGGAAAACTTGTCAGCAGTCCACCAGGGTCACATTCAGATGAGTTTGGGGATGCAGCTACTAATAACAATAACAATATTTAATGATAATGATAATAATAGTAATAATAACAATAATACAGTAATAATAATAATAATAATAATAATAATAATAATAATAATAACACGACTGAGGGTGTTAAGCAATATGGCCAAGCACAGTGGTTAATCAGAAATATACTGGATACCTAACCATGATTTTGGCTGTTAATTTATTCTTTAAGTTATTTTCAGTTAAACTGCTTGTTATTGCTGCCACTGTCAAGCTTTCCTATTTATTGTTGTTAAGCTTTCCTATTTATTGTTGTTAAGCTTTCCTATTTATTGTTGTTAAGCTTTCCTATTTATTGTTGTTAAGTTACTGGGTGAACATTGTTAAATATATACCAGCAAAAATGTGTGTATGTGTTTACTATCCTATTGTTGCATTTGTAGATAAAGTAAGCAGGAAAATGTAGTGGTGGTGGTGGTAGTGGTGGTTGGTGCGGTGGTGGTAATGATGGCAACAACGATGGTGGTGGTGATTAGTGGTGGTGATCATTGGTGATGCTGCTGGAAGTGACAGTGATGATGGTGATGGTGAAAACAGTGGTGGTGGTGCTAAGGCAAATATGGCTCCTATACAGTCAGCAACTGAAGAGTTAGGAAGAAATTACAGAGTTGGTGTAGCACAAGTAACCTTTGAGAAGCTGATTTTGCAGGTGTTGTATTCTTTCCATACCACAAGAAATAAGATACAATAGTAATTACACCCTTGAATGTTTTAGACATAACCTACATTGCTATTACAAAGACAAAAGTGCATACAAGAGAATACTAACCACTTTTGGTGTAACAAATGAAAGCCTGGTGGTCTAGTGGATTAGGAAGTGTCAAATGAATTGTTATTACAGAGACAAAAATGCACTGATGAGAACATTAACCCCTTTGAAGATAACAAATGGACACCCGGTGGTCTGGTGGGTTCAAATGTATCGTGAATGTGACCCAAGCTTACTTCTGAGAGGTGGCTGGGGTTTACTACTCACTTAATGTTACTCAAGGGTGGTAATGACTGGTTCACTACATTCTGCTGTCCCTGTCTTTAAATCGTATCACTGTTACATTAGTTGAAAACAATGACAAGAAACCATCTCTCATTTTTTGTCATAAGCCAGTACAACAGACTGAACAGGGAGGCCGCCAGAGATTAAGCATCGAGGTGACCAAGCTGACATATGCAAGAATGTTGGAAACTTTATAAATGATACAACGTGTACGAACCATCTCAAAACGATGAACAGGTTTGTTGTTGTCTGCTTTTGCCTCCATTGTACATTTGGCTTAAGTGTGTGGACTGAATATTCTCGCCCTGGCCCCTTACACTGCTATAAAGGATTGAATAGCTTATGAATGGATGAAAGTAGGAGTCCAATTAGGGGTGAAAATATGAGTCCAAGTAGGGATGAAAATAGGAGTCTAATTAGGGATGAAAATAGGAGTCTAATTAGGGATGAAAGTAGGAGTCCAATTAAGGGTGAAATAAACCAGCAGTACAGTAAATCTACACTATATTGACCATGTCTTTTATCAAATGCTTTAAAACTGTGACACTTTCTTCTCTTGTACCAAACTCAGTCCAAAAATAATTCACATAAATCAATGTTCTGATGTACTCTTGGTTTTACTACCGTACTTATTATGCTTCACTAATATGCATGACCATTTCTTTCTGAGCTACCTGCATACTGTATCAGATATCTGTCTTGTAGTCGGCATACCAGTATCCTTATTTACAAACTGTCTAGTAATCACATGGGGTTAATAATATCACTACACCTGAAGTATACAGATACTGGTATGGGGGTCCAAATATCACCATATCTTAAATTAGGTATTACAGTACTTTCTCACTTCCTCATGCATATCACAGAATGATGTGTACAGTCACAGAAAAAACTATCTTCCCAGTTCTGTATGAGGAAAATTTACAACTGGTGAAATACAGTGAAAACCCCATCTCTTCCACTTTGTGTTTCAGATGATTCTATTTTTCTGTTATGTATTCATCAAACTTTGAGAAGATACAGTACTTATTTCTCTCTCTGTACCTTAATGTCACTGAGCACTGTTCTGTGTGGTAATGACCTTGAAATATCACGGCACTTTAAATTCACAGACATAAGGGGCCCAATATCTCCATATATTAGATTTAAGTACACTTATTTTTTGACTTTGTTGTACAGTTAGAGAAACAAGTATATTCCCAATTCTGTCCAACAAATTTTTGCAATTGGCAAAATACAATGAAAACCCTGTCTCTCATAAGCATGTTTCAGATTATTTGATATTTCAGTTGCATCTTCATCAAACTTTGGGAAGATAGTTGTCTCTCTTTCTGTACACTGTGATGAACTGACATACGCATCTTTGTCTCTCTTTGCTGGGTACTTTCATGTCATTGAGTATTGTTCTGCGTGGTAATGAGTTTAATGATATCACTACACTTAAAATTAGCAGATATGAGGGTCTTAATGTCACCAAACATTAGATTTGGGTTCACTTTCTTCCTCACTTCGTCGTACATTGAATGAACCGACATGTGTGTCTTTAAGGTATCTTTTCTAACGAACATTTTGTCACACTGATCACACTTAAATTCCTTGACCCCTAAATGTGTTTTTTGGTGGTTCTTTAAGTGGCCCCTCTGGGTAAATTTCTTATCGCATACATCACACTCGAATTTTCTTTCGCCTGTGTGGATCAAAACATGCTGGATTAGATCACCCCGATGGCTGAACTGCTTGTCACACTCATCGCACTTTAGGTTCTTGATTCCCATGTGTCGTTTGATGTGTGAAGACAGATGGGAACTCTGAGCAAACCTATGACCACACTCCTCACATTCGTACCCTTTTTCACCTGTGTGAGTCTTGTTGTGCTGGTTCAAGTCGCTCTTCCGTGCAAACCGCTTATCACACTCTAGGCACTGGTAGTTTTTGACATCAGAGTGAATTTTCAAATGCATCGTGAGGTTGCTTCGCTTTGTAAACAACTTCCCACACTGAGAGCATTCATAATTCTTTACCCCTGCATGCATCAGCATGTGATCTTGAAGACTCGCCTTATGTGTAAACTGCTTCCCGCACTCTAGGCACTCGTAGTCTTTCTCCCCAGAGTGAGTCTTGATGTGGGTCCTCAAGTGACTCTTCTGCGTGAACAACTTTCCACAAATCTCGCACTTATGTCTCCTCTCCCCGGTGTGAATCAGAACATGCTGATCTCGATCATATTTTCTCGTAAACGTCTTCAAGCACACCGAGCATTCATAATCTTTCTCCCTCGTGTGAATCTTCCTGTGTGCCCACAGGTGACTCCTCTGCATAAACAAGTTTCCGCACACCTCACACTTGTGTCTCCTCTCCCCAGTGTGAGTCAAGCTGTGTTGTTCTAGGTCGTATTTTCTCAAAAACCTCTTCTGGCACTCCACGCACTCATAGTCTTTCTCTCCTGTGTGAATCTTTGAGTGTATCCGTAGGTGGTTCTTGAGCGTGAATGACTTTCCACAGGTTTCGCACTCGTGTCGTCTCTCCCCAGTGTGAGTCAGGATGTGTTGGTCTCTGTCGTATTTTCTTGCAAACCTCTTTGGACACACCACACACTCGTAGTTTTTCTCCCCTGTGTGAGTCAAGGTGTGTTTGTCTAGGTCATGCTTCCTTGCAAACCTCCTCAAGCAAATACGGCACTTGAACTTCCGAACACCCGAGTGTACAACGGAGTGGCGTGTGAGGTAGCACTGAAGTGTAAATGTTTTGCTGCACACCTCACACTCGAACATTCTACTTTTCTCTTTCCCCACTTTCTCCTCCTCTTCCTCCTCCTCCTCCTCCTCTTCCTTCCCTTTCTCCTCCTCTTCTTTACCTTCCTCCTCCTCCTCCTCCTCTTCTTTCCCTCCCTCCTCCTCCTCCTCCTCTTCTTTCCCTCCCTCCTCCTCCTCCTCCTCAGTGTACTCTAATTCCTCAGACTTTATCTTTCTGTAATCAAGGATTTTATTTAATCTGTCTCTGCATACAAATACCCTATCTTTCCTCTTCTCTCTGCACTTGTGCATTTTAGTAACTCTTCCTTTGCACTCAACTGATCCATTCTCCTCCTCCTCACTCTCTAATTCCTCAGTTTGTTCCTCTTTGCACTCAGCATCTTTACTCACACTTTCATTACCATTGAATACTGGTACTCTACCTTCTTGTTTCTCTCTGTACCTTAATCTATTGCTCACCTTTTCTCTATGCTGAAGCAATTTACCTTCCTCAACCTTGCATTCTAAATCTTTCAGGTGTTTCCCTTTGCACTCATAGTCTTTGCTCACACTTTCTCTGCACTTAAATACTCCATCTTCCATTTTTTCTTTGCATCTCAACCTTTTACTTGCCCTTTCTCCGCATTCACCTGATCTACCATCCTCCATTTTGTACTCTAAATCTTCCAGGTGTTCCTCTTTGCATTCATAGTCTTTATTCACTCCTTCTTTGCACTCACACAGTAATTCTTCCATTTTTTGCTGCAGTTCAGCCTTCTATTCCCTTTTCACCTTAACTCAGCCCAGGTTTTGGTTCTTTTCCAGCATATTTCATGTAACACGGTGCCAGGAGCAGACAGGATTATGGCTCTACATCCCTTCCATAACACTGCTTCAAGACTAGCATCATGGCTAATCTATTGTTACAACTCAGTACTAAAAATGGAGATGGTAATTTCAGGCCAAATTAGAGTAAAATCAGTATAGCTACTCAACGCCTCTTTACACTTTATTTACGTAGGGTACTGCACTCCTTTTCTACTTTTCCAAATCCTTCACAGTTGCATTTAAGTCCATTATACATTTTATTTTTGTACCTGAAATTCTTGTCATTACTTTATTTTCCCTTTTATATGTCCTGCTCACAGAAGAGACTGACTGCCTGCACCCAAAGTCCCAGCAGTCCTCCTACATGCCACACACTTTCATTTATCACCACTTGGCCACTAATATCCACTGTTCATACTAAATACAAGTCAGGGGTCTCTCACTCAGGACCTGTGTGAATGTATAAGCAGGCATGCTTTTTTTGTTTTTCTGACATGCAAGTGGGGTCTTAAAGATCAAAAGTGTCTATTATATGAAATTCAAATCAAACTGTACCTTGCACCAGCCTGGGACTGAACTCATGACCTTTTATACAGCAGAACACTTATCTAACCACCTGACCACCACCTCTATTTTCACACCCAAAGCTTTGACGATTCTAGACACAACTACAGCACATTCATTTTAACTAGGTAGATATAATTCTTTTGCAACTTATTTCCTGTAGTTCACTGACAGAATAGGACAATACTATGGCTCAACATCCATTTCACAGAACTCTGCTGTGACTAGCACCTATTCTAGTGATTTACTTCTGTTTCAGCTGCCAGAGATTGAGCAGCATGGAGAATTGCCATTAAGTAACCAAAGCCAATACATGCAAGCATACTGGACCCCCTATACATGGTATAATCGATATAAAATGGAGCGATGGCAATTTTACACCTACCAGTTATTAAAGTGAACAAGGCATATTCTGACACAAAAATTATTATCACTCTAACAGCTATGAAAAACTGCCTTGAATACTATCAACACTCAGCCCTGTAACACTCCATAAAAACAGTTCTTTATGGATAACTAATTTCTTGAACACAAAAGACAGTGTTTATACCATTGGATGTGAAATTCGGATATGATGGCAGAAGTTTCTGACAACTGCCTCTAAGCCTGTATGGGACAAGCTTCTTATGGATAACTTAAATTTTAAACATGAAACCAGAGAGGATGCGAAATTCCAAATCGATGGTGGAGTTTTTGAAGACGGGAGTTAGCTTTCATTTTTGTGTCCTCTTCACGTTCTTGCAGTACAGCAATTTGATCTGTGAACAAAATTATGTAGGTGACCTTACTGCTGACCTGAACATTAGCCTGAGGACATGCCTTGTCTCTTATTCTAGCTATACTGTAGTTCTTTCACCTTAACTTAGCCTGGATTACTGTCTCATTAATTTGTGTGGCTCAGTGGCAACAAAAGACAAATATATAGCACTACATCCTTCCCATTAAAACTTCTTTGTGGCTACCAGGATAGTGTTGATCCTTCCCTCTTAATCTACCTATACTGTTTTCATCCTGGCTTGGTTTTTTGTCCCATTGCAGCTTAATCTATGTAGCTCAGTGGCAGGAAATGACAAATCTATGGCTCTACATCCTTTCCATAAAAACTTCTTTGTGGCTGCCAGGGTATTCTAGTGTTAACTATTTTAACAACTTAGTGTTCAAGATGGAAAGGTGGCGAGTTCAGGCCAAGTTAGAGTAGAAAGTGTATAAAGATAATATGAGAAGCTGGATAGTCAGTCTTTCTCCCTCAATGGCCGGGGTCCAAGCTGCTTGATCTCCGGCAGCAATCTGGTCAACTGCCTTAACCCTGACAACATGCCTTAGAGCCTCATCCTATGTATTTTTTGGTCTAGTAGCAGAGGTTGTTCCTTCCATGTTGCAATGTGCTGTGTTTCACCTACATGTGATGGCATCAATATGAACAAGCAGCAGAGATCAGTCCCCTCCCTATCCCCTAACAGGAGAGTAGCCTGCATTTCACTGGCTTAACAATCAGATGGACTTGCCACTACTACTGCTATTACAAATGCTGCTGTTATCTGCACTACTAATACTACTGCTACAACTACTTGGGGCTGTTCGGCCACACTGCCTTGGGAACAACAACAACAACTACTACTACTACTACTACTGCTACTTCTACTATTATCTCTACTGCTGCTATTACTATTACTACTACTATTACTACTACTACTACTATGGTACTGCTGAACTGTTAAGTAGCAGGGAATGTCCCTTCCATGTTGAGATGTCTCCAGTGTTTCACCCAGTTACTTTCACTTAGTGTATGGCATTTATAGCCTTTACCCCTACAAACAGAATATTCATTCATTCATTCATTGCCAGACGCCATGTATCCCAAACGGGGTGGCCAAGGCTTAGAGTTAATTGTTTTACAGGGAGGGGCACTAATCCTCCACCAACCCCACTTGACACGTAGGGAGAACATTATGCCAACAGCATCTGGTGTTCCCAGGCGGTCACCCATCCAAGTACTAACCAGACCCAACGTTGCTTATACGAGAGCATATCAACAAGCCATATGTAGAATAAACTAGTAAAGATTAAGTGTTAGGGAGCTTCCTCAACAGACTGTAAAGCAGTTTTGTGTCCACCACCTCCAGCTACCCATGTACAGTGGCGTTCAGGAGAAATGATACGCATCTACTCGTTTGGTGTCGCATGGTATCCACTGCTGGTAAGATGTGGAACTAACTGCACTTACTGGCACACTGATGATCAATGCACCAGGCAGTAAGCAAACGGTTCTACATCTCACCAACAGCAGACAATATGAGCAGATGTGTGGGTATCCCTACTTATGAACGTGGCTGTACATCACCTCTCCTTCAAGCCTGTTCATTTTTACTTCAGTACAGTTAAATCAGCAAAAGCTTCACGTGGCAACATTTAATTGGCACAGAATGGTGGTAGTTGTTTAGTGGTGGTGGTGGTAGTATGGTAGTGGTGGTCGTTGGTGACAGATGTGGTGGCAGTGCTGATGGTGGTGGTGGTGATGATTTGTGATAGATGTGGTGGTAGTCGTGGTGGTGGTTGGTGACAGATGTGATAGCCCAGTGGTGGTGGTTGTATGGTGGTGGTGGTTGGTGATAGATGTGGTGGTGGTGCTGGTGGTGGTTGTGGCAGTGGTGGTGGTTGTATGGTGGAGGTGGCAGTGGTTGGTGACAGATGTGGTGGTGGTGGTGATGGTTAAAAAGACCTCTCTCTATCATATGTAACAAAAATCCATTCAATTACTTTATTCACCTGCCATTACTTTCCTTTTCCTTACATCCCTAATTGCCTTTGTTTATGGTTATAATTCCTCTTTGTCATGTACACATATAAAATCTCCTATAATGTACCAATAAAAAAAAATGATCACGGCTAGTAACTTCTTTCAAACACCATTTTTTTTTTTTTTTTTCATTACTGTACATCTAGGACAACCTTCCATTCACTCTCATCCTCCCTCTTTGTCATTAAGTGGCAACAATCCCAATACACACACACACACACACACACACACACACACACACAACTTGCTATGCTTAACTTGGTATATACCGGTACTACGCACTGTGTGTGTGATGTGATCGATTATATGCAACATACCCCATCCCATGAATGGATTTTTTTTAAAAATCAAAATCACTATTGCCGAATGTAATTTGGTACATTCTGTGCCATGTGCAGTGATCCAGTTATTTGATGCAACCCCCTCACAAAAAAAATCTATCTATCTATCTATCTATAGCCCAACGCCCTAATTCCGCAAAGGGTGGCCGCAGACAAAACGCCTCCAAGTCACTCTGTCACCCACCTTTTGACTACCCTCCCCCCAACTCACCCCCCCCTCCCTCAAATACCTCTCAACTAAATAAATAATAAAGATGCTATGCCTAACGTGGTTCATTCTATGCCTTGTGTGTGAGGTGATCAATCATTTGCTGCATCCCCTCACCTCTACAGAAGATGAGGAAAAAGAAGAGGAAAAGAATGAGACAATGATGAAGAAGAAGAAAAGAAGAAGGAATAAAATTTTGCTCTGTCTGCCTTGATGTATTCTTTGCCTTGTGTGTGAGAAGGTGCTCAATTATATCTCCTGCAAATCATGTATTATTGAGAAATATCTAGTACATGTACTTATTACTAAACTCCCAACTACCTCTTAGTACAGTACCTGGAATTTAGGTAGCATTAACAAACCCACTCCCTCTTTTGAGCCCTGCCTTAAGTTGCCAGATTAAAAGATGCTAAAATACTGGGTTAAAACTTGAAAGAAAATAACAGTAATCTCTAGAAGACTGCCAAGCTATTGATAAGATCTTCAGAAAAAATCAGTTTTTTATTTATAAGGTATATCACCAGCAATTAATAAAATCTGGCACTGGATGGCTATGAGAATCTCCAGACCGGTTGCCAAAATCCTAATCTGTCAAATGTGTCCCTGTGCTATGCAATTCAATGCAACACAAGAATAAAAATTACCCTTCTGATACATTGTGGATAGTTGGTCCTCACTGTCAACTTTCTGGATGCTGTTTTGGGCAGTATTAAACTTTACAAAAGGTTCCACTGCAACATAAAAAATAAATTTGTTTATTTCCCCCAGTTAACAGTACAGCAATGAGCATATGGAAGAAATTGTGATATCTTAGAATACACCCAAACCTCCTGCCTGACCAGTAATGAGGACTTTCTGTAGAGTACGGTAAACCCTTGCTTTACCATACCCTGCTAGATCAAATAACAAATTTAACTAACACTCTGAGATCCCCAGACAAACCGTTATATATACGGTACCAGAAAACATCTAGTAAATGGGAAAAACCATGAGAACTATTTGTCATATGAGGCATATGATGCAGGCCTGCCAGAGCAAACCACACAGCTTTCTGCATGTGGGGTGACTCAGAATACAGTTACCAACGCTAGCAGTGTTTTTCTTCCAACCACTTGAGCTGGTCATGAAGAAGTGCTATGACAAAGATGTTAAATTATGGGCTATGAAAGTGTAAAACAGGTATAATTTCCATTTTCAGTAATAGAATATGCTATTTCACTCATTTGCTTTCCACTAAGCGCTTGAAATCCCACTTCAGGGGAGGACCAATGAACTTACCAGAGTATTGGCTTTATCGGATTGGGCTTCCCCCTAGTTGATCCGGTATAGAAAGGGTTTACTGTATTCCACATCCTACCAAAACACACAAGCTACACACACTGACCTGATAGCAATGACACGAGGGCAGCAGAGAGGATACAAGACAGGGGCACCAGGGAGCAGGTAAGAGGAAGACTGCAGCAGTATTAGGCTATCCTTGGACATGCTTGTGTTCAGTAGATCCTTAGCAGGTTAAGATGCCATCCCCTGAAATAAACTGAAATTTAAGTCACTGATATTTGAACACTATACAGTACATATTGTACTTAGTTTAATTTCACCTGATGGAACTGGCTGACTGCAACTGAAATATGCATGATGAATTTAGCCCTAAGATAATATACAGGTCTAGAGAGAAACAAGTATCTTCCCAAATTTTAATTAATACACAGTGGAATAATTAAACCATCTGAAACACACACTAGTAAAGATGAGTTTTTTCACTGTATTTCACCAGCTGTCAAATTTATTCAGATGGAACTGGGAAGGAAGCTGTCTCTCTCTCTCTCTCTCCATTATTACTAACACCACACAATCAATGCTTCCTGTATATTACCTTTCTCCGACATTCTTTCTATCTACCTGTCTATAGCCACATGTCATAATCATATAAGAGGTGTTTGTTTGCCTTGGAGTTTGTTGTGTTACGGGGAGGGGCACTAACCCTCCACCAGCCCACTTGTTGACACGTAGTGAACACTTTATGGGTTCACTGGAATGAATTACTGAATAGGTGGTCATTTACCAAATCGGAACCAAATCTGTACAGAATCAGCACTTTTAATTGGAAAATATTATAAATCTTATCACCATATAGGTTCATACGTACTTAATTATCTGAAATCCATTCAAGGAGTTGTGCTTAATATACCTATCAATAAAAAGTCACGTTCCAAGGCTAAAACGTGTTATTGTTAGCGGGTATCTCCCCTTCAGACTGCCAACATGTTTTGACCGACTTCTGTTTTCCATAAACATTAATTAAAAGTGCAAATGAATGTATCTACATTGTAAATAATTATTTATACAAAACAGAAGTCTGTCTAGGAGAGTTGTCAAGCTGGAGCCAAGAGACTTCCACTAACCAACAAGTTTTCCCTCTGAATCCTGAATTTGTATTGAGTTAAACAAATAATTTTTGACCAGATTTCTGATAATTAGGTTTGTATGAACCTATACAGTGATAAAAATTATATTTCCCAATTAGAAATGCAGATCTGGTATGTCATCGCATCCCTCATGAGTTGGTTATCCGGTATATAGTCTTCACCCAGCGTTGTGAATGGTGTCCTGGCTTCTACATTATTTCCAGTTAAACTAATACAGTACCTGTTCAGAAAATTAGGTTACTTAGATTCGTTGGAAAAAAAACACTGGAATAACCCTGACTTTGAAAATGCAAATTTACCGAAAACAATTATCTATCTATCTATCTATAGCCCGACGCCCTAATCCCGCAAAGGGTGGCCACAGACAAAACGCCTCCAAGTCACTCTGTCACCCACCATTTGACTCCCCTCCCCCCAACTCACCCCCCCCTCCCTCATATACCTCTCAACTCCATCCCTCCACCTCATCCTCGGTCTACCTCTCCCTCTCCCTCCCTCCACCTCACCTACATACACCCTCTTAGTCAGTCTTTCATTATAGTAGTAATAATACTGTACCGTAGCACAATACAGTAAGGATTATGAGTTCTGTGCCCTGGTATAAACAATCTAGGTAAGTGATATGCAGCAATATAAACAGAAGCATAAATTCTAATAATATGCGATTCAGTGAAGTTAATCCAAACACATCGGTAAACCTTCCGTTTCAACCCATAATCAGCCTAACTTATTTCATTGCATCCCAAGACTTTGTTTCACCAATTTCAACTCTTCCTTACAACACTTCATCAAAGGAAATAATAACCCATATAATGCCTATGTCAAAAAACAATTGTAGGTTGAAAATGAATTACTAAAAGGCTGTGATCAAACTCCAGGGTAAATTGAACCTCAAACTACCAATCTCCAGCATTACACGTCTTATACCACAATTACCCAGTTCACCTGGATGTTCATATTAATGCACACTTACTTAATGTAGCCCTAAATATGCAATAAAAAAACTTAACGCCCTAAATTCACCACAATATATAAACTCAATCCCCTCCTGTCAACATATGAGGGGTTATCTTTGTAAGCTTGTCTGATGAATGAACGCCAAATATCATTAGTTTCCGAAAATTTAGGTGCCGTTTTCTTCATATTAAATCAATTACTATCAGCTTTATCTATATAATAGAAAAACTGAAACTATAAAAAGAAAAATATTTATACATACTGTCCTCTACGAAGTTCACGACTAAAAATGGATAAATTTTTGCTATTTACAGCTGCCTGACCTTTTCCATATACAATAACTCCTAATTATAGTACCTGCATAATAAGTTACATGGACATCACAACAGAATAATGATATCTTAGCCAGTGCTCTAAAAGTGTGACATCCATAAATGTTCCTTCATGTCAGTGTTCAACACGTGTGATGCTGCTATGTCTATTATGGAAGCAAATTTCATCTGTTTATTGGATTTCTCAGCATTAGAGCTCCTTGTGGTTCAGATGTGAGGACAATTAAAGGATTCAATATGTAAGTTTTCATTATTTTAAAGATTGTTCTTGGCGTAGATAAGGCTTAATTCCTGCCAGTAACATCCAGGGAACATGAGGAATCTTGTAACATTATAGTAGCTACGGATTCAGTGGTAGTATTATGATCAGTATTGCCATTTAATTTAGGATCTGTATTATAAGGTATGTGTGGGCGACATCGATCAAATGTAAGCAGGTCTATCTATCGCCAGACGCCATAAACCCGCAAAGGATGGCCATTTGACTTTGAGTTATTTGTTTTACGGGGAGGGGCACTAACCCTCCACCAACCCACTTGTGACACGCAGGGAACACGTATGGTTTGGTTATATGGTTACCACCCAGTATTGTAAATGGTTTTTTGGCTTACAGGAAACAATTTGGCTTGTCACTCAATGTAGAGCCGCCAGTAAAGAAAAGCAATAAGAAGTTACAGGAATGATGGGAGAAATAAGGTGAGAGGAGGACAGACACAGAAAAAGAATGATAAAGGCTAAGGAAGAAGTAGGCAGCACTACATGAAGTGAGTGGATGATGATTGCCACCACCTACCAGCAGGTGCTAGCTTCAAATGGCTCTACACTCAGTGACAAGCCCAGGAAACCATGCAACACACTGGGTAATGACCAAACCACATAACCAAATGAAGCCCAGTGGTCTAGTGGATTAAGGCACCAGCCGGGTAGCCTAGGGCCCGGCCTACAAGAATTTACATCAGAGGGTCGGCTGGGGATTATTGTTCACTTAAGGACACCAAGTGGTCCTATGAATTACCAAAATGATTAAGAAAAAACAGTGAGTCTAAATAAATACTCAGAGGAAGGAGGAAAATCCCCAATGAAGGTGAAAGCACCCAAATGAACTTAAATGCCAAAATGGAGGAAACAAATAAGTGACAATAATTACCCAAATGAAGCAAAAAGCATTAAATTAAGAATATGCCCAAATGAGGCAGAAACACCCAGATTGATAAATCTAAGTGGAGTGATTGAGTTAAAGATAGTATCTATAATGGCATTTGTCTATATTTTTCAGTGTTGAAAATGAGGATCAAACTGGAACGTCAGACCAAACATCGTAACACCAATACACACACCTTCAAGAGCTTCACAGAGAAGGTACGCGCATTACGTGTGAGTGCGCGTACATACCTCCTCCAGCGTCCAGGTGCACATGATGATGGTGACGGTGCATACACACACTTCCACCATGCACTTACACGTGCACGGGAACTCAATCTCACACAGGATTTTCAGGTGAGAGAGAGAGAGAGAGCAGGCAGTAATTTTTGTTGGTACAGTAATTCCTTGTTTTATTTACTTATTTACTGTATTTATTTTTTGTTATTATCTCCACAGTAGATTACAGAAATACTTTCAGTTAAATTTCCATTTTCATCTAGAAATAAAATTTGTATTTCAGTTTATTGGGAAAATTTTTTACTATTTAGGAATTCATCATCTCCAACTGAAAGAGTATTATGATGCTGCTGGTGGTGGTGTTAGGCTAATGATGATGATGATATATTTTGAAGATGGTGATACATTTTGAAGATGATGAGGGTACATTTTTATGATGATGATGATGATGATGGTTCATTTTGAAGATGAGGATGATGATTAGCTACAGAAAAATTGCCTATTATTCCCTATACTCTGAGGAGGCACATAAGCTGAATATTATCATACCATTAACCATAACACAATACAAAATAACCATATGTCTTTGGGCAAAACCTTATCAACCTGTATAGATATATTTGATTTACCAGTTTATCTTATTGAAAGTACCAGTGATCTTTTTGTATAGCTAGGTTCATTTCAAAACTCAGCTTTGTGTATGGTAATCACTAAAAAGTTCTTATTTAGCTACAGTACCTTTTGTGTGTTCATAGTCTTTCTTGAATTTAACAAGGTGAGACGGATGTTAGAGTACTTCAGGTGCAATTAAGTGTCTTGACAAACCCAACTCCAATATATATAAGTAGGAGACTACCTTTATTAAATGTTTGAAAGCCTTTGTGATGTCTTGAAATATATTTTTCCTTGATATTGCAGGATTTTCAAAATGAGGTTGGGAGTGAGATTCAGACAACGGCCCAGCTGGTGCTACGGGAGGGCCATGTGGCTGAATGTCTGGCCAAACACCTTAAGCGGCCCGACACAATGGCCCTCCACCCCCTCCTGAACCTTCTCGTGGCCTTTGCTAATGATCTGCCTCAAGAGTTTTATAATAATCACTTCTATGTTTTTTTACCTGTATTGATGCAGTGTTTGAAGACCAAGGTACCGGAGGACATCGAAGCGGTGTTTGTTTGCTTGGTTTCCCTGTTTGTGACCCAGCACAAGGCCTTACGCAGGGACATACACCGTCTGTACCACACAGAAGGCTACGCCAAGCTCTTGGATCGGTCCCATCCTTGGTACATCAATGAATTGGCTGCCCAGAGCCTCACCTTTCTGTTACGAAAGCTTCCAGACAAGGATGTGTTTCTGCGCCTGGCATTTAGGAAGCTGCGAGCAGATGAGGGACAGATGCAGGGGGTTGGGCGGCTCTTGGCAGCCATGATGCGCTCAGATGTCATTCAGCGACTACACAGCTCAACTGCAGATACCCTAAAACACATTCTACAGCTTTTAGGGGACAAGGAATTGCCCCTTAATACCATGGAGGAGGCTGTCAAATTTGCTGCTGTACAGTTAGCCCACCACATCACCACCAGACACACAGATAAATCCATCCTCTGGCAGACTGGGTGGAAAGAGGACAGTGTTATGGTCTGGCCGGTGTTTTGGGAGGTGATAGACTCCCTCCTGCCAGACATTTCATCATCATCATCACAAACCAAAGCACAACACCTTCATGCCATTCTCCAAGTCCTCCATGTGTTACTGGATTTTAAGAAAGGTGCTCTTGTGATTGACTTTCCTGATACCCTTACTCACTGCCTCAAGGTAGCACAGACCCCCAGCCTCTCAGAAGAAGTCGGAGAGACCCTGTTCGACACAATCGCCGGTCTCCTCACCTCTCCACAACACCAGCCGACCACTGCCACCATAAATAAAGTTCTGTCAGGCCTCCTAGCGTCACACTTCTCCCACAAGATCAAGCTTGAATTCTTCAGCAAATTGTTCAACATGCCACGATTTGATACGGAGATTCTGCCTTCCATCCTGCAGTATTTACACACAATAGTAGCCAGCGGAGACAAGGAGGGAATGAGTTTAGTCAGAGGTGTCAAAGGTGAGAAATTGGAGGTGGGTAAAGGGGACGAGGATTTACAAATGGACGTTGTGAGGATTCTAGCATCTCTGGTACTCCACAAGCAGCCCCCATGCAAGACAGGGATGGACTTAGAAGCATGGCAACGATACCCTTTGGACTTTACTCTTGCACTGGCTCGAAGTAGAGGCCGTAACAGCATCCCTATACTAGTTCAGGGGAAAGAGGGAGGAGGCAGAGGTGAGGAGGTAGCTGAGAGGAGAGAAGGAAGATACAGAAGCACTCCCAAACAAGTAGAGAGGGAAGGAGGCAGCAGTGGAGGTATCCCTGAGCTCATTGAGAGAAGATTCAAGGCCGGACTGAAAGAAGACCTATCAAATATTGAGGAATTATTGCTGTGCTTATTCAGCCTGCCACACCTTAGTCCACTAGACCACCAAGACCTGGCTCCCTACTTGTCCTGGGTGCTCAGTGACTTGTTAGAACACCTCAAAGACTGCACCGAGAAGGTTGTTGAAGATGACTCAGTCAAGGTGATGAAGAAGAAGCCAAAGAAAAAGGGCAAGAAATCTGTAGAAAGTGATTCAAACATTCTGACTATTGAATCAGATGTGTTGGAAAATCTCAAAGACAACACTGAGGAGGTTGTGGAAGACGACTCGATCAAGGTGACTAAAAAGAAACAGAAGAAGAAACGGGGGAAGGCTGTGGACTCTGCCAGTGACCCAGACAAGCCAACCAGTTGCTCAGATGTGATGGAAGATCTCAAAGGTCTCACTGAGAAGGCCGACAAAGACTCAGTCAGAGCAACGAAGAAGTCAAAGAAGAAGGGCAAAAAGTCTCTGGACACAACCATTGACTCAAACAAACCAAACACTGACTCCAGCACGATCCCAGAGTCAAATGAAAAGGGTAAAAAAGTCATGGATGCAGCCAGTGACTCAAGCAAGATACCTAGTGACCCAAATAAGGCTAGAACTGATTCAAAGAAGCCAGCCACTGACTCAGAGAAACCAAGTAATGACTCGAGCATCGACTCCAGTGCAATACCAAGCATCGACCTCAACATAAAGCAGTACAGTCCCGTGGACAAGAGACGGTGTGCGGTACTTCTGGGGTGTGTGGTGGAGGCCATGGCTGTGGTACTGAGTGGTGAGGACTTTTTGGCCATCCTCAGTAACATGCAGCTGCTGGAGCTTCTCAAACACCAGCCTCAGTACCGCGAGAACATCCATTTCCTCCGGGCACTCAGTTTTCACTTCACCTTGGCTGCACGCGAGAAGGACCCCGCCATTTTCACTGAGGAGTTTCTCCGGGTGCTTTACCCCCTCCTGGCCCCATGCCTGGCTTCCGCAGATCCACAGGTACGCCTCCTAGTGGTTCACATGCTCTCTCTCTTCCCTGTCTCCGTGCCTATACCCTCAGAGAGGACAGAAGCCCCTGAGAGCATCTTTCAGATAATGCTCATGGCTGAGAAAGTCCCAGTTACTCCCTGGCAGTACAAGGACCGTCTGAGATACCTCACCAATATAGATGCAGACCATGTTGGGCCACACCAGCCTATCTGTGGCACATACACACTGGCCCCTTTATTGATGCTCTTGGGCCAACTGTACATCAATTATAAGGACATTTGGCCACCAATTCTCAAGGCTATCGCGAGCTATGCAAATTCCCTCCCAGATCGACTTTTCTGGCCACTCTGGTTCTCCCACCTCAAGATTACATCACACATCACCCGAGAGGTCCACCATGGCAAGGCAGACAACACAAACGAGGTGCTTTTCCCCACGTGCATGATGATCAGTGAGGTCATTCACTCCTTAACAACACATGAAGGCTTTTCCCAGGTTCCAGTAAAGCCAGACATGCTAAACTACCGTGACCTGCTGTGGAATGCCATGGAGAAGTTCCCTGAGGTGTGTGAGGCACGGAACAGGGATCTGGTTCCACTCTTCTTTGACTTCCTAGAGCTAGAACTTTTCCCGGTAGACTATACCATTGCACCCACACAAGACCTAAAGCGTGTCAGGTATGAGAGTGAGGTGGAGATGACACAGGGTGAGGATACTGACAGGCCTTCAGATGCAACAGACAAAGCTGAAGATGCAGCGCACAAAGTTGAAAATGCACTGAACAAAACTGAAGATGCATCAGACAAAACTGAAGATCACAGGTGTAAACAAAGAACAGAAAAGCATTCACCTGAGGAGCACCAGAAGGTAGAGGGTCGTACGGCACCACGTCGCGCACCAATCAAGTCCCTCTGTGCCCAGCTTTCCCTCCTTGCAAAGTTCCACAACCCTCGTATGTTGAACCAAACCCGAAGACTTGAGAACATGTACCTTGAACTGCTCAGTCACCCCTCACCAGTCCTGCAGAAGCTCTCATTTGACTGCCTCCTCACCTACAACCCTCCTTTCCTCCTGCCGTACAAGGACAATATCTACAAGATCCTGGATGACAGATCCTTCAAGAATGCCCTCACGTTATTCAGTATAGACGGTTCTGAGCAGCTTGTGCAGGAGGACCACCGAGAGGGACTCATGCCATACCTGATGCGCATCCTGTACGGCAAAATGCACTTCAAGACCGGCTCAAACAGCTCTGGAAAGTCAAAAATCTCGATCAGGAAAGCCACCATATTAAGATTCCTCGCCGGAGCACGGGAATCGGAACTGACCGCATTCTTGGAACTTGCGTTTGATGTCCTGATCGCCCACCTAAAGGGACCTGCTCTCGGAGTGGTGACTAGAGCCCGCAAGAACCTAGATTTGAGCCGGGTAGTGCCACTGAGTCGAATGCAGGGGGCACTGACCACCCTGGACAACATAATTGAGAAAATTGGCAACCTGCTGAGTGACAAGGTGCCTTTCCTATTGAAGATCATCCTTTATATTCTAATGGTTGTTTCAACAGTTTTAGAACACCGGGTGGATGTGTCAGACCGCAATGTATCCTTCCTTAAGCACCTGAGGCAGCAAGCACAGAGGCAGCTTCTGGCATTCTTCAAAAGGTTCAGTGACTATAACTGGTCCTTGGATGAATTGGATGCTGTGTTTGAAGCAATGGTTTGGCCCAATTTGCAACGTCTGCCTGATGAAGGTGTTGCATCACCAGTTCCATTACTCCAGTTATTCCTGTTCTGGTCTGCCTCGCCTCGCTATACTACACTATTGGCGCGACACTACCCTGCCGACACCACCCTCACGCCACTACCCTATGTTGTCAAGTTGCTGGCACACCATAAATGCAGCCAACATGTTTCTGACATGGTGCTCACAATGGTTGAGAATTTGCTCACACTGGACCAAACTCAGACAGGGACTAGACAGACTGAGGGAGAGAGATTGGAAAAGACCTCCCAGCCCTTGCCAGACAGCCCCCACACCCTTCCGGTGGTGAGAAAAACTAATCATGGTGGTTCAAGGGAACAGAGTTTTGGGGCAGCCCTGCTCACCCCACACTTAGACCCCCTGTTGGCCAGCATGCAGCGGCTTCTGTCCAGACTGGGCAAGGGCCAGGCAGTCACCAGCCGAGACATGACCATCCTTACCAACCTGACTGAGTGGGCAGATGGAAAAGCCGTCAGTGCTGACCTAGTTGGACTCATCATACCCCTGGTGGTGAAGAGACATGTCAGGAAAGAGGAAAAACTGATGCAGCTTCTGACCACATGTTCTCACCTCCTACCCAACATTGACACTTGCCTTCAGTACCTCCACCCCCTCATATCACAGTTTGCCACCCTGGCAGGTCGCCATAGCAGGGAGGCGCTGTGCAAATGCATGGAAGCAGTAGCCAGTTGCCACCCTCAGTATCAACCAGTGGCAGAAATTGCAGCAGATCTCAACGCATGGAACTTACGAATGGTGGATGAGGTGGACTACGAGCGCCGTCTGGGATGCTACCAGAGGCTGTCCCAGTACTTCACCACACAGGACACAGTTGAGGTGAACCTGTGCCATTTGGTGATGTACAACTCAGTGTACTTTCTGTGCCATGCCACGGATTCTTCCTTGAGAGATGTTGCCAGCCTGTGCCTTACCCAGCTGGTAGATCATTGTAGTCGCCTGCAGAGTAAATGTCCTAAGGAGTTTAAGGAGGTAGTAGCAGATAAATTCCTACCCAGACTGAGGCCCCTTTTGAGGAATGACAAAGAGGCGGTACGAATGGAGGCATTGGCCGTGTTACGCCATACAGTCATCAAGTGCCACACCAAAATTGACAAACTTTCTGACCTCCACAAGCTGGTGGATGAGGTGGACAGTGATCGAGACTTTTTCCTAAACAGCAAGCACATCCAGAGACACAGGCGGGCCAGGGCACTATCGAAACTCTCAGACAAACTATCCAATGGGGAGTTGGCGTTCACAGCCGATACACTAAACGATTACCTCACACCGCTAGTCACGGTCTACCTCTTCAAGGACACGTATTCAAGTGACGAGTACCTCATTAGGAGTTGCATTGCCTGCCTGGGTTCAATAGCTCGGCAGCTTCCCTGGTACCCCTATCAGAGGCTCCTAAGGACATACTTATCCCTGGTCATGAAGGAGGATTTGAAGCACCTGAAGCAGAGTGTGAGGATCATTGATGAGGTCTTGGATGCCTTTCATGAAGAGGTTGAAGTGTGTAAAGATGAGGGGAAGATGATACAGGCTGATAAGACTGGTGATGATGAAGAGAAAATGGAAACACAGATGTGTAATGATGAGGCACAGAAAGAGGATAAAAGTGTAGAAGAGGGAGGGAAGAAAGAGAAGGAAAACAAAATGGAAGAGGAAGATATAAAGAGAAGTGGAGACAAGGATGAAGAAAGAATAGAAGAGGCAGAGGAGGAGGGGGAAGAAAAGAGAAGGAAAGAGGAGGAGGAAGAAGGAGAGAAGACCAGGAGTGGAGAAAAGGTGCTAACAAGAGGGCAGAAGGTCTATCGCTCTCTGGTCCACTCCATCATCCCACAAATCCAGAACACACTGTCGGCTCGAACAAAGGCAGATACAGAGCACAAGCTGAACCAGAATAAACACCCAGAAGACGAGGACATCAAACGCATCCCTCTGGCGTTTGCACTCGTCAAGATGCTGAAAAAACTACCTAAGGGCCTGCTTGATGCAAACATAAACAACGTGCTGATGAAGATTATAACCTTCCTCAAGTCAAAAGCTGAGGGGATCAGGGAAGAGGCAAGGAATATGCTGGTTAAGATTATGCTCGAACTAGGAGGAGGCTACCTCAAATGGCTTGTTGATGACTTGCAAAGCATCTTGAATCAAGGCTTTCAGTTTCATGTGTTAGTTTATACACTACATGCTGTGCTTCACAAACTAAGGCCGCTACTTACCCCGAGCCACATAGACTCCTGTATGACCCAGATGATTGAGATTTGTAAGAACGATATTCTGGGGATACAGGCAGAGGAGAAGGAAGTGAGTCAGATCACTAATAAAGTCAAGGAGGCTCGGAAGGATAAAAGCTACGAGATTCTCTGCTTCACGGCTGAGTTCATCTCCACCGAGCGTTTGCGTGACATAGTGGTGCCCCTGAAGGAGGTCTTGGCCGAGACTCAGGACAGGAAGGTGGTGAACAAGATGGCCAGGTGCCTGAAGGAGGTGGCCAGTGGACTCGACCGCAACAACAATATCAGCATCACACACAAGTCCATCTTCATCTACGGCCTGCTGACTGAGAGACTGTCGGCCCTCACCACAGACATGAAGATGGAGACAAAGCCTGCCAGCAAGATGGAGATACAGAAGGCAGACTCATTTCTGCTCTTACCAGAGCCCAAGCGAAATCATCTTGCCCCAAAAACTTCCTTCAAGGCAACTGCTCATGTACTCATTGACTTCGCACTGAAGTTCCTGTGCACCCTTATAAGACGTGAGCGATTCGTACCCAAAGAAACAGAGCACGTAAGCTTGCTAGATCCATTTATACCCATAGTGTCAGAGTGCATCAACTCTGAGTACCCGGAGGTCAGCATGGAGGCGCTCAAATGCATCAACTGTCTGATTAGATTTCCGCTGCCCTCATTGGCCACCAAACTGGAGGACATCTGTAACCAGCTGTATGTGATTCTCAGCAAGTTCTCGTCCCCGGAACTGGCCCGTGGGAAGGTATATGACTTGGTTCAACTGGCCTTCAAGACCCTCGCTGGCATCATCAAGACAGCTGAGACCTTTACACTGACCGAGGACCAGCTCAAGGTGCTTCTCGAGTACGTGGAGCGCAACCTTGAAAATGTAGATCAGCAGCAGACTGCCTTTATTGTCCTCCAAGCTATTATAGCAAGGAAATTCAGCTCAGTGGAGGTTCACACAATCATGAGGAAGGTCAAGGAAATGAGCATCACCTGCAGTCGCATCTTTGCCTTGCAACAAGCCCGCGTCACCTTCTACACCTATGTCCTCAGTTACCCCCTGAAACCAAAGCAGATTTCCTTCATCATACTCTACTTCCTGGGTAACATAGCGTATGAAATCGAAGAGGGCCGCTTTTCCGCCCTCACCATGCTCAATGCCATCATATCAAAGTTCCCAGTAAAGGTGTTTAACCAGAAGATTGAGACCAACACGTGGTTCCATCTTTCACGCCAGCTCATCACTGAGACCTCCAAGGAAAACCGAGCCTTACTGCACAAGGCCCTAAAGACCTTGTTTCAGCGCAGCAAGAGGCGGGAGAAGCTCGTTGACCTCTGTGCCAAGCTACTTAGAGACGACCAGGATAGAATTGACTTTGTGGCGTACCAGTTAGCCGCCAAGTCCCTAAGTGCATTCCTTGATGCCCCAGTGAAGTCTTTGACACCAAATATCCATTCATCAGTCATTCCTTTGGTCATAAAGCTGATCAACCCCAGTAAGTATGCAGCACAGCTGGATGGTGTCGTGGATGATGACGAAGACTTGGAGGTGCGGCAGATGGACACGGCCCTGACTCACCTGCTAGAGGTACTTACAAAGCTAGTTGGATCATTCACCTCAAGCACAGACTTGGAGAAGAACATGGGGGAGGAGATGTGGGCAAATGTACAGGCCCAGCTGAGGTACCCACACATACAGGTCAGATTAGCTGGGGTTAATCTGGTGGGGAAGCTCCTGGCTGCCTACCCAGTGGAAAATGCCCCGTCACCAAAATTTGCCGAAGATACGGAACGTGCTCGGTCCTTAGTTCTGGACCTGTGTGAACTGCTGAAGACTGAGGCACCACATGACACCCCACTCCTAACTCAGCTCTCTCTCAGCATTGTACGGAATCTCATTTACCTAATTCGGCATTCTGGTAAAGTCCCACTCGTTAGGCCAAAGACTCAATTGAATGGCACTGATGGGAGTGGGGAGGAGGATGAGGTGGATGAGGATGTGAGTGAGGCAGGATCAGGAAGTAGTCTCGTAAAGGAAGTGAGTGAGGGGGTGGATGAAAATCAAAATCAAGAGAGTAAAAAGAAGGGTAAGAAAAGACGATTATCTGCCAACGACTCAGATCCTCAGAAGACAGTGAGTGAAAGTACCCTTGAGAATGTCACAGAGATAGTGCCAAAGATTCCTGGTGGGAAAAAGAAAGCCAAAAAGAAGAAATTATCCAGAACTTCTGAGTCTCAGAAGTCAGCCGCTGAGAGTGGGCTAGAGAGTGCTTCAGAAGCTGTCCAAGAGAGTGCTGAATCTACCTCCACTCAAGGCAAAAAGAAAGGCAAGAAGAAAAAATTATCTGACACTCCAAAATCAGATGTCGAGTGCACCCCTAAAAGTGAAGTAGAGAGTGCCACACAAAATGCCACGCAGGGTGAAAAGAAAGGCAGAAAGAGAAAACTGTCCATCATCAACAGTTCTGAGGATGAGAAGAAGGCCAGTGAGAGTTCTCCAGAGGTGTCCGAATCCTCCACTAATGAAGGAAAGAAGAAAAAGAAGAGACAGTTGTCCACTGACCCTCTTAATGTAATCCATAGCGTCAAGTTCCAAAGTATGACATCTCAGAATTCCCAAAATGTAGCCAAGCCCCCCATTACTGAGGATAACCCCACAGTTCCCAGTGCAAAATGGGTCCTGCACAGGGTTGGAAATCTGGCATATGAGGAGCTACAGACACATGGCAAGGAGAGAACAGTAGTCCGGGAGGCTCTTCTGAACCTCATAGCTGGGCTGGTGGTGGTAATTGGCACCGGGATCAAGACTCCACACATCTTTGGCTATCTGATAAAACACTTGGCCAGGGAATTGTCTGACGAGCACTTACCCAAGCATCTAGCCACTCGGACACAGGAGGTAGCCAATTTGATAAAGGAGTGCGTTGGGCTGGAAATGTACACACGGCACTTAACTTCTGCACAGACGGCCCTCACAAAGAAGCGGTTGCAGAGGCGGGCGAACGAGCACCAGCTGAAGGCGGTTAATCCTGTTGTGGCGCAGCAGAAGAAGCGGAAGAAACAGGAGGCACTGAAAGAGTCGAGGAAACGAAAGATTGCTGAGAGGAGAGGAAAGATCGTGAAGAGTAAGAAGAATAAGCTGCGTGAACAAGTAATTGTGAAGGAGTAAATGAAACACAAGATTGCAAAGAGGAAAAGGAAAGCCAGGAAAAGTAAAAAAAAAGTAAACTGTGTAAATGGGAAGAAGTGAATGAAACAGGAGTGCAGAAAGGAAAGGGGGGCTGTGAAGAATAAAGGTTAAAAGCTACATGAACAGTTAACACTGAAAGAGTAAATGATACCCAGATTATGAAAGGTCATGAAGAGAGAGAGAGAGAGAGAGAATAAGATGTGTTAATGAGTCATAGAATACTGGAATGAAAGTATGAATGAATGAAAGACTGAACAAGTGAAATCAAACTGGAAAAACAGAACTGGAAAGAAAAAAACTAATTGTTATACAAGCATTTGTCTTGAAATAGTTTGTTAAGCAGGTATGAAAAATACAGAGTTCCTATCTCCAATACCTGGATATCTGAAAGTCTAGGACTAAAGTATGGGCCTGTAAAATATGTATAATGTATGGGATAGTGTTAACCATTTGCAACATTAAAACTGCACTACTCAAGAGATTAGAAACAAGTTAATAAATATTCTGTTAAAAAGTAAAAATAAAAACGATGAGGTGGAAAAAGATCTATCTATCTATTGCCAGACGCCATAATCCCGTATGGGGTGGCCATTTGACTTTGAGTTATTCGTTTTACAGGGAGGGGCACTAACCCTCCACCAACCCACTTGTTGACACGTAGGGAGCACGTATGGTTTAGAAGAGCTAATGTAGAAAGATTGAGACTGAAGGATAGAAGAAACCAATCTCTGTTCACACTGGAATTGAGACATAAGGTTAAGTAGATGACCGTAAGATAAATGAATGCATATGAGAAAAGGAAACGCATTACAGGAGTGTAAAGTGTTTCAAAATGGAAAATAATTATGAAGGTTAAATGGAAAGACAAAGGTGTGGGAATAATTAAGATGAATGATTTTAAAATCCTCCAGAATGAAGAGAGGTTGCCACGAGATGCCTAAAATATTTGAAAGAGAAAGAAGATATTAAAATCAGGATTCTAAAAGGTTTGAAAAAGAAAACAAGACTGAAGTGGGATTATTGTACATACAGTATTTGAAAGAAAAAAAAAAAAAAAAAAAAAAAAAAAAAAAAGAGAAATGAAGTGAGGTTACATATTTAAAAAATAAGATTGTTTTCAAATTACTGAACAACAAAATGGGGCATGAGGGTTACGTGAGAGAGATAAGAATTAGATTCCTATAGATACCGTGTACAGATAGTTATATGGCAGGATATAGAGAGATTGCACACACACAACTTGTATACTGACAGAGTGGGTGTGTGCAATGGAAAAAATGAGATATGCACATAAACAGTTAGCTCATAGACAAATACAGTACAGTACAGTAGACAAGTTTTATGAGGCTGTGAAATTATGTATGATATTCTAAAAGCTAGAATTTCCTAAAATTGCAGATTTTTAAATTGTAGGATATTCTGTAAATACCAGTACACTACAAACCCACCTAGTTGTGTCTTGTGTACTGCAGGGTTGACTTAGGGTGTAGGTGTGGGCGTGAGTGTGGCAAGTGGGAGTACAGTATTGCATTGTTTACAAAGGCTCCAAAATGCTTTCATTCATTGGCCTTGGTCACTTAATGGCGGCTCTCCACACTGCTTAGTCCCTGGCAGCCTCCCTACTCAGTCCCTTATTCCTGAGGCCACACTCTGACTTATCCCAGGCCTTTTTAGATCTGCTTCTCGCAACCCTTCCCGACGTTCACATTTCTCACTATCCACACCCAGTTGTCATCCAGTAGGAAATTAATAAATGATGCAGATAGACATTGATAACGCTGATTGAGCCGTCCCTGGAATACACGAGAAATCATCCAGCAGTTTTATATGGACCCGCCTCCGCAGTACTGCAGTGGGATTCTCGAACACATCGACAATTGATTCTTTGTTGTGATTGTTGCTGGTGTTGCAGGAAAGACGGGGAAAGGAGTGTGCAAAGTCTTCTCATGTTTCACATCCTCCTACAAAACCAAATTCTTTAAATGAGGGGGAGAAGATTATCACAAGACTATATCTGTTTTCTGCGGGAAGAAAAAAGAAAGCCAAGTGCAGAATGTTGCCCTGTCTAGTTCTCCCAACAAAGTAAAATCCAGATTACAACAGGGAATTACAATTATGTTCAAGAATTCCACCTCTGTACTGTATCCATACTATTTGACTATAATATAATTCATCCTATCAATATCCTGCACATAATAATTGAACAGTTGTTTATATGCATTTAATTTTATACTGTATTCCTATAAAATTTAAGATGTAGCAATATACTTAATTGTGTACACTTGTGTTATGCTAATTTTTTTACCTTGATACAGCAAAGGGAACTGCAGTGTTTACAGTTTCGTCTAAAGGTTATGTACAAATGGCTTAATTATGAAATTGTTGCTAGGATTGGTTATATTTTCCTTCAGTGTGTTCACCAACCTTTAGGGAATGTTAGCAGACTACAGTACTGTACTTGTATTTCTCTCTCTCTCTCTCTTTCCTGTCCATTGTCAGACACTTATTCTGCTTGGCAAATATCATACAAGAGACTCTTAATATGCCACACGCAGGAAGAGGTGCTAGGATGAAAATAGAGATCTTAGTGCATCTTACTCCCCGATGGTGGTGGTGTTAATGAACACATGAAAGACGTATGACTTTATTAAGAATTACATTTTGTACGATGACACACGGAGATCAAAAAGAGGCCCAATACCAACTGACACAGTGGCCATCTCCGCCATGCTGGATACAGATCTATCCACTCCCATATATATAAATGACCTGGATGAATTTTGGGACACGGCATTAGGCAGTATGACTCGTAGAAAATAGCATGTTTGTTCCAGCTGACAAAAAATCCCTAACCTCATTCACCTCAGTCGATGGCCAGGTGATTAGAGGGTTGAGGAGTAGCCCAGTTCCATCAGGCAAAATCAAACTGCCTGTGCAGTCCAAGTTCTGGCAAACCATAGTATCAGATAAGCCTTCTTCCTGCCACAGATGTGCTTAGGTATGATCAGGGACAGTTGTTATGCCAGTGGGTCTGATCCACACTCATGGCTTGTCCATTACCTTCCTCCCAGACACATACCAGAAACAGTCATCTATGGGCAGAGAAACACACAATGCCGTGCCTAGTTCAGAAAGATTAGCCAGCTGGAGGTAGTGAGAAACAGGTGTGGAAGAATATCTGGCACACCTGTGTCCCATATTGTACTGGTCTCTCCTTCAGGCATATCCCAGACAGTTTCTTCAGCCAAACTAAGTTGCCACCATTTCACAATCTTAAATTAATTTGAGCATGAACTAGAAAGAAGTATATCTGGTGTACACTGTATTAACCCAAATACAGTCAGTTTTAAACCTCTTCAAATGATGATGCAAGTTTTATTTTGTTCTTGCTTTCAGATAGTTTTATTCAACTTAGGAATGGTCCCTTATAATGAAAGGGTTTAGTAATGCTGTATCTGCCTCTTCCACCTTGGAAAGTCTGTCATAAGCTGAATAAAATCAGGAGACAGCAATACAGTACCATATTAAAATGAAAGACATCCTTGGGCTCAGGGGGTTACATGTGAGAATCAGATTACAAGGAGGGCACCTGGACTGTTTTTAACCTCGTCATTACAACTGGTCTTTCCAAAGCACAGCAAATTTGTCTGGAGGTACGTGCATTCATTTGTATCATATAATTATAAAGGCAACATGCTTTGCTTGCACGTGTCAGCCTTGATCACTTAATGGTTGCTCTTCACACTGCCTGGTCTCTGGCAGCCTTCCTATTCAGTCCTTTATCCCCAAGATCACACTCTAAGACCTTGTCCCAAGAATAACATGATATCTCAAGGTGATGGGGCTAAGGTTCAAATATGATCCGGAAACAGGAAAAGGCAAATCAAATAAACTTATACACAGAGTGCACATTTATATAAAGCACTGTTGTTACTTATTGTCACCCCAGCCTTAACCCGCCGAGCCAAGGCTATTGTTTTCATTTTCGATTTTGAAGGCTCCAACATGCTTGTATGTGTTGGCCTTGGTCACGTAATGGCAGCCCTCCATGCTGATCGATCTCCGGCAGCTTCCCTATTTAGTCCTATAACCCTGAGGTCACAATGACCTCGTCCCAGGTCTTTTTCAGTCTACCTCTCACTACCCTACCCCCAACATTAACACTTCTCACTCTCTGCACACAGTTATCATCCTTCATCCTCTCCACATGCCCAAACCATCTCAGTTTACATTTCCTCATCACAACACCAATACACTCCAGTCCCATCCTACCTCTCAGATCTACTATCGTAAACCTAGCACCCCCAGGCCTTGCCCTCAAGGACGCACTGCACATCCACCTAATCATTGCCATTTCCGTACATTTGAGCCTGCAAATATTCTCTTCCTTTACTGCCCAGGTCTCACAACCATACAGCATTACACTCCTAACACATGCTGCATACAAAGATCCCTTAGCATGGAGGGAGAGCCCTCTCATTGTCAGGAGAGGCAACAGCTCCCTGAACTTCTTCCAGTCACTCCTCGCTCTAGCCACAGAGCTAGCTCCAGCCCCACCTCCAGCACGTAACATGTCTCCTAAATTAGAAAACTCTTCCACACACTTAAGAGACCCACCAGAAAATTAAATCCTTTTATGCCTGGCAATATCCACATGCTCTCCCCAACACACTGCACACATGAAATCAGATTATCTCACAGTCTACCTCTAATACCACTCATCTGATATATTGCCAATATGCCGGGAATCGAACCCGGGACTCTCAGGTGAGAGCCAGGCAGCATACCACTACACCACGACCAGGTAAAAGTTAACTCACATTGTCACAATCTTGTAACCAATGTCCCTCCGCTCCCACTGTGGGCCTGAAGAGGTTGAGTTAACCCCCTGGCACTCGGGCAAGTAGATGCTTTTAATCTATCCCAAGCACTTACGGCAAGTCAGATGATTTTTCCTGTGTACAGTACAGGTTTTTCTCTTCAATCTAATACCACTATATCTCTTACGCACCTAGTTATCACAAACACTGCACAAGGTGGAATTACTTCCCACGCCCTTGCAACAAATCACACAAGGGCACTCTCCCTCTTCTTTGACAGTACCACCCCCAGCCCTAGATACATTCACTTATGTTTTTTCTACTTTTACTCCCTTGTGCCCCATACCATCTTTCCACTTCCTAAATCTTTCCTCTGCCTTCCATTCATCCTCTGCAACCAACACCAGATCATCAGCATACATCTGTGGGAGTCCATTTCTGAAGTCAGGTGAGAGGGTTTCACGTATCATGATCAACAAAGGGCTCAAGACTGACCCCTGGTACACACCAACATTCACGGAAAACTCATCACTCAAATCTCCATTCACCCTTACCTGGGTGTGAGCACCCACATACATGGCCATAAGGACCCTAACCAGCCACTCCTTGATCCCGAGCTTTCTCATTGCCCACCTCACCACCTCTCTAGAGAGACTGTCAAAGGCCTTCTCCATATTAACAAAAACAAAGTACAGATCCCTTTTCGTTCCTATATATTTTTCCTGAAGCTGTCACACAATGAATATGGCATCAGTGGTCCCTGTGCCTGGTATAAACCCAAACTGCATCTCATCAAATCACTCTCTCTCTCTCTAATCATACCTTCTAGAACTCTCTCCATTATATTCATTATCTGGTCTAAAAGCATTATGCCTCTATAATTTCCTCTTTCCAGGGCATCACCCTTCTCCTTGCATACAGTTACATTTACATTCAGCCAATCATCTAGGACAACACACTCATATATAATCGTATTTATAAGGTCAGTAATTAACCTCACTCCTATATCTCCTGAGGCTTTCAACATCTGTCAACCCAGACACACCTGCTGCCTTCCCCACGTGCATCCTGCCTATTGCCGTGCTCACAGTAGCAGCGTCAATTAAAGGCCATGGGCCAAAATCTGGATCTGCTTCATTGTATTCTCGTCATATCATGATTTTATTCAGCTCAGGATGGTCGTATCAACTGGAGGGGTGAACATGAAGCATTAATAAAACCCATCAGCACAAGAGGCCTTTCCTACACTGAATGCTATTGTCTGGCAGCAGCAAGAGTGAACTAAAATGGACATATAGATTCAGGGGGTTAATTACCAATGTCACTGAACCCTGATCTGTCTATCCAAACGGACCCATTGACCACAGGTAAGCAACTACCCCAGTGTGGTCATCAAATGGTTGTTAAGATCCAGCAATACTATTGCACAAAACAAAAGCTATTAATAAGATACCCAGTCCAGTAATAAGCAGCTGTCATGATCTTCCTAACATACTTGCCACTAATACTGTAAATATGCAGGCTGAATCCAGAAAAAGGAAAATGAAAACACACCGAAGACACTAGCAACAGGATGCTTAGAGCAAGAAATATATTGCAAGTACTGTACTCGACATCTTAAATATACAGGATGGCCACAGCTGATAAAGAAAATGAAAAACTCCTGCACATAACAGTCCTCTGTGGGTATATCTGTAAACGCTGGCAGAGGGATCTGTTGGACTGATATGTAGCCTCATGAGGATATATGAGAGGATATCAGCAAGGAAGAGAGAGAGAATCAGGAGGTATGGTAGGAAACTATTAGAAGGGGAAAAGAAAGTGAAGATATTAGGATAGAGAGAGAGAGAAATACTGGGTAGAAAATACACAAAAAAGGCACCAGGGCAGAAAGAGAGGATACTGCATGGAGAGGAAAGAGTGAAAAAGGATATCTGGGGAGAGAGGCTATCAAGAATACAGCAATATAAAAGAGAGAAAGGGAGGGTATTAAATATAAAAATTAAAAATACACTACCTGTAAGGAGACACGGATGGCTCATCATCATCCATAGTTCATTATCATCATGCCACAAAAAAAACGGGGGTGGATAAGATCATAAATGAGGAAAACACAAAAGATGAACCTTTCAAAAAGAAAACAAGAATAATGAAAAGCTAATCGAGACTGCAGAACTATAGGATATCAAACACCAATATACTTGTACAAACACCAACTAAAACATGACCAAACTCTTGAGAAAACATATAAACAACATAATGCTGAGAAAATGTTGTTGTTGTTGTAGCCACAGCCTCATCTGTATCATGGACCTGGTGGATTGCAGGCTAAAGGTGCCCTCAACCTGTGTTCACCATCCTCCTTTTGAGGGATAGGAAGGGAGCTGAGGATGTCTGCATAACTTGGTAGGGAAATTACCGTTACATCGGTGCCACCATATATAAGCACCTCGCCAGTACCAGACTCTTGAGAAAAGCATGATCCTAAGAGATCACAGGAGCAAGGGAAGGGGGACATATTTATAATGTCTTGGCTGATGAAAAGCTAGATGCTGAGAAAATCTTTCCCACTGCTAAGTTACAAAATGTTTATAAGAGTGTAAATATAAAACTATCAAGATTTAGGACACCAGTTACATCAACTTTTCTGCTGCTTTGGATGCATTCTAAGATAATGGTGAGGTTTACACTGGCACTCAGATATGACCTACACATAATGCTGTTCATGGAAAAGTGACTGGCCCCTATGCTGCTGATAGGGCAGTGAAGAGTTGGATGATAAAAAGATGATTGTTGCTGGTCAGTGAGGTGTGTGTGTTTTTGACCATGAATATTTGACTCCACCAAGAGGGATCCATGGGAGGAGTTATTGCATAAGGGTATCAAGCAATCTGCAGGACTCCACCAAGATAACTCAGGGCACACACAGAAACTCCCCCGTCTCCCAGACTCACCACTACTCAGCTAACTACAAACACACATTCTCACTGTAAAAAGAGCCAATCCTATATTACCCACTTCAAGGTGTATGGGCCTAAGGCTTGGGCACTGTAGTCCAGTAACTACATTTAAGGACACATGGTCAGCCTACTTATAATCCCTGTCAACTCTTGGGTATCAAACCTATACAACGACATCACTCTGGCTGGGGCATTCTAACCATCACTACCACCACCAGTAAACCCTTCAAAATTATCTATCTATCTGCAGCCACATGCCTTAATCCCACCAACATATCACCTCCATGTCACACTATCCCCTTCCATTTTGCTGCCCTTCCCCCCAACTTGCACCTGCCTCTTATATACCTGTCACTTGGGTTTTGTTCTTGCCACCATCATGCTTTTTTTATTCAGCTTAACGGATATCTCTCATGTTTGGAGTGAAAAGCCCTCACTAAGCCTTTCAGTCCTGGAGGGACAACTTCATGTGGTGGCAAAAATATATATATACTGGAACTGAGTAGCTCCCCTGCCCAGTTACACAAACATACCTCATCCACCTCCCCAATCCCAAAAAGGTGGATGGTGGGCTGCTGAAGAAGGGCAGCCTCAGCCTGCAGTCCACCAGTTTCACATTTCAATGAATCAGGGGCTTTGATTACTACCACTAGCTACTGCTGCCATTATTACTAACCCTTTCTGTAGGATGTGGTGCTGGAGAGGGAAGCCTTCATGTGATGGCACTGATATAACCAGGCAGTTCCAGTCCACTTGACCACGTCCCCCAAAAGAACGATGGTGGACAGAACGAGAAGGGTTGTCAGCCTACAGACAACCAGGTTCACGTCCAGGTCAGCCTGGGACCACAACAATAACAACAAAAATTGAGAAGTGTGGTGCAGCTAAGGTGTCTTAGGTCATCTACCACAGTATCTTTCTGAACACCTTGTATTCATCTACCACAGTATCTTTCTGAACACCTTGTATTCATCTACCACAGTATCTTTCTGAACACCTTGTATTCCTCTACCACAGTATCTTTCTGAACACCTTGTATTCATCTACCACAGTATCTTTCTGAACACCTTGTATTCATCTACCACAGTATCTTTCTGAACACCTTGTACTTAATGATGATGTGTAATTTTCTACCAATATATTAAAGATACACTATGACAACTCAAAGGATTTCCCACAAACACACTAGCTATATATATATTGCAGCAACATCTACATAAAAAATTTCTACAGTACAAAATACCAGGTATATCAACTCCTTTTCTTCAATGACATTTTTTCGTTTACTTTCGTTCTCCAAACAAATTTATTTAACTTGCGAGACTTCAAACCGGAGGGACTAGACATGGTCCTTAATTACCCCCTTCATTACACGAGGTAATCCTACCCAGTTAAAGAAAAGCTTCCTTGTCAAAAAAATCCCCATATTTAGGCTGGTCATGGCACAGTTGATGTTTTCTATGGACTGGAAGCTAAACCAAGTACCAAAACCAGCTAATTACTTCCCAACAGCTGCTGGCAATTGTTGGGGGAGGAAAAACACATTTCCAAGACATGTACTTAAGATCTCTACCTATATATGTCAGCATTTGAATTTTGACACTACTGTATTTACCAGTGGCCAAGTTTCCCGTCTGTGAATGCTAACTGCGTGAATGATTTAAAGCCTGTAAAGCATAAAATAAAATAAAAATAAATTTATATTTCCTTCATTGAATGAGAAAAAAAATACAATAAACCAAACTCGCACACCATCCTTGACTGACAATAAGAAAACACACTTATTACAACAGTAACAAAAACTGAAAACTAAAAAAAAGCTACCCTCACTTATATTTTCCTGCCTATACATCACAAAAACACTATAACTCTCCAAGCACATCATAAAAAAAAGAAAGACTATCTGCTAAACCTATCATCAAACTAATTCAACTGCATCTTCAACAATTCCTGCCGTATTCCACTGATTCAACTGCAAGCAAACAGTCTTAGTTTTATCATATGAGGCAAGTCATATCTGGTGCTTGATAGATGCCTTCATGTCGTGCAACTGATATAACCGGGTAGCTCCACTGCCTGGCTACACAAATGCCCCTCAACTATTTCCTATCCCCCAAAAGGAGGCTGGCAGACTGCCGACAGGCAACTTGAGCAAACAGTCCACTGGGTTCACCCATCAGATTAGCCTGGGGCTGGAACAAAGGACATCCACAGAATCCAGCTGTATTAATCTCACCCAGCTTTATCAATGTGACGCGTGACCAGATATAACACATGTATAGTCCACTCCAAATCAGAATCACAGTTACAGATAATGGAGTTAGCACAAAGGAGTACGGGCTGGTGTGGAAAGCTGGGAGTTGACAGTGAAATTAAAGATCTCTGGGCATAACCACTACACCAAAATCAAAACCAAGGAGGAGCTTTCAACTGGGAATTACGGACACAAGGTACCTTCAGAGTTCCTCCGCCGGGCGCCTTATGTTACTTTTTATGGTCTTGCTCTGTGAAAGAACTTTGAGGTCCCAGATAATTTGCTGTCTAACTACCATCTCAGCTTAGCTAATATGGCTCTTTTGGCATTACTCCAAGCATTGCCTCAATTCTAATTTGGCATGGATAATAGTATGACACAAAATTCCAGATCCACTAGACTAATTCTGAAGTGACCACTGCTAAACAAGAACTAAAAAAAATTAGATATTCTCAAGTATATTAAGCACTTCAAATTATTTAAAACTTTTCAGCAAACAGTACACCAATGCAACAAAAACACTTCTGACGTGTGAACCAAACACAATGGTGCACTTTCAAATTAATTACAGCTTTCAAATATATAGGCCAATACAAAATGAAATCTGTATGCCAACTAAACACAATGTCATCAATTACACCTTACTGAGCATTAAATACTAGCAGCTACTTGAGAGTGTAATAAAACTTTCCAGTGTTGATTCACACCACCACTACTGATGCTGATAACAAACCCAATAACCCTGGGTATGACAGATTTCATTCCATTCTTGCCATTTCCAGATAATTATAATCAGCTCAGGGGGTCAGATACAGCCTTACTAAACCCCTGATCACTACACTATGTGACCTGGATGGAGCATATGCAGCATCCATCCAGGAGCCAAATCTTACATTTCCTTGCACCTCACCATAGGAACCAGTGTCTACCACAGGGGGTCCCACGATCCCTACATGGTGTGTGTACTGTACTATACCTGTAGGACGGCCCCACAGCAGTTGTTGACCCGTTGTTGACGTCTGCTTGACCGGACACGTTAAACAACAATAGATCTTCCCAAAGCTGAATAAAACTGTCTGGTAAGAGCAAGAATAAACCAAAAATTATGTCTGGCTCAGATGGGTTAACTTGCCCCTACAGAAAGAAATACCGGTAAATAAAAAAGATATCTGAATTAGAAGGGTTAACTTGCCCTACCTTTTACCATATCCATTACACTCTTCAATTTTTCTATACATCCTTCATCTTGTATGCGTCCATTTTTCAGGCAATAGCTATTCAACTTTTGTACAACAACCAAACTTGCTACAAAATTTGGAAACACTGAGCGATTATCCAACTTTGCTCTGCGTACTCAACCATTGTCTTGCATGACTTGTGTATACACAACACTGTTCATATAATTTTAACTTGTCATTTACTCTTGTCCATCCTGCCTGGATATTCAACTTTATGCTGGTAAGCCTTTTGTGTATCCAGTATTTCATTCACTAGGTTCCTGTCTCGTATTGATCGTACACTTTTAAACTTGTTGCTAAACCTCATCTCGTGGATACTCAACTTTGCAAATCTCCCACAGACTTGATCATATGAACGGCACAGTTTAACTTATCAGCTGCTACATTCCATCACTCTTGTGGACATCTAATGTATCAGTCACTAGATTTTTGTCTCTCTTTCATTAACAGAACATTTTCAAAATGTCGTGAGTCAAATACTAACTCCCTCAGCCTTTTAACTTTATTCTTGACATGACAATTTTATTCAGTTTACAGGCTCTTCATACTGGAAAGGTTATATACAACTTTAGTAAACCCCTTCACTATGAGAGGCCTTTTCTAAGTTGAATAAAATCCACTGGCAGAAGCAAGAATACAGCAAAAAGGATGTCACTCAGATGCAAGGCAGTAACTTGTTACAATCTTGTGTATATATTCACCCCAGTGCTGGAATGGGGTTGTGTCAAGTGTTCCTGCCCTATGAACCTCAAGCCTTGGTGTCCTGTGGGAACACTCGCTGTTCCTGCTCCGATGGTGGTGGTGGCGGGGGGGCCGGGTCACCCTCCTTCACTGCTGCTGCTGCTGCATCCTCACCTGCAGCCGTCTCGAGGGCTTGACGGGCCAACTGCTCCACCGTCTTAAATGGATTTTCTGACGATGTCGTCTGGAATGAAGGTTTTCATCGGTGAACAAGTCACCTGAGTCTTGTGGCACACAGGTGTGTTTTTTATCCAAAAAAGAAAGAGCCAAAGGCTAAAAAGCCTAAGAAAATGTTCTACCCAGGAACCTGAGGAAAAAGCCAAAATCAATTCACTTATTCTGAGCTGCCTGAATACACTGTATTTCCAAGGCTGGGTGTCACAGGCAGAAAGAAAACGAAAGTGAGGAAGAAAGTTCCAGAGATGACCGACTGTATACTTGATGGACTGAAAGAGTATCAGAGAACACTTGCTGGACAGACAATGTTGAAGGTGTGTTGCTAAAGGTGTGGTGTGCCTGCCGTAACCAAGGAGATGCAAGCAGACAGTAGACACTCAAACTTCTGCAGTAGCGGAAAGCTTGATGGGCATCAGCAAGAGGAAGGGAGACAAAAAAAAAAATCTCTGAATGTCACCCTGTTTAAAAAGCTGTGTGATGACCCCCCAGAACACACACACACACACACACACACACACACACACACACACAAGAGCAATGCTCCACACAGGGACAATGAAGGCCCTTGCATGAAGCCATCCATTGCACTGAGGTGAAAAAATATATAAAAAAATAATAACAATACTAACGACAATAATAATAATAATAATAATAAAAATAAATAAATAAATATGGTGTCTGTTTGACATACCCAATCTCAGTGAAGTGGATTTTACAACGGCAGTCATAGAACAGTTTGGAAATATTCTGATGGAAATTGTCCGATGTGAACTTATGAAACACGGTATTCTCTGTCCAATCAGACACCTGAGACAAAGAGAGTGTGCTTATCAAATGGTATGTGCATGTGGAGAGAGTGGGTGTGAATGATGGTGAAAAGGGTACATCTGAGCAAATCTAGAAGTGGGAGGAGGCAAGGTGGGCCTAGAAGGTGAAGAGATATGGCAAATAAGTATGTGAGAGAGTGAGAAAGACATGTACAAAAGTTAATAAGGCTTTGGAGATGACAAGTAATCGAGCTGAGTGGATGAAGTTTGCTTAAAATTCAATTAACATACTAACAGGCCCACAAAATACCACAATGCCTGTAACAATAGATTAACACAAGACAACACACATACACACACCTGGTAGCAGTACAGAGCAAGTGCCATGATCAGTGCCAGGAAGAAGAGTTTCACCGACATCCGCAGACACACTCCCATCTTGCTGGGTTTGCCTGCGCTGGTGTCAGTCTCATCAATGTTGTCATGCACCACACCGCTGAATAGAGAAATTGGCCATTAATTCCCTCAATCTGGTGAGGCCTATTTCATCATCATCATCATCATCATCATCATCATCATCACCATCTTACCAACCTGTCTCTCACCCAAGGTCAGGGTGAGGTATGGTTTTGCTACAACAGTACTAAAGTATAAGTAGCAGTATATGCTGTAGATAATTTGGTAGAAACAGGCTTAGTTAAGACTATAACTACTCCCTCCAATTTCAAAAGCACAGACAAAATATTCAGTGGTGTCCACTGATGCATGGGACTTACCTAACTTCTTCATTTCAGTGATAACAACACTCTAATTCAAATAGCAAAATAGTAGTCAGCTGTTATTAGGAAGGATTCAGATTAATAAACCAATTATAACTACAACCACACTGAAAGCATACATTAACAGCTTCATATAATGGCCCTTCAGACCAAAATCAATTAAGTTCACGTAACCAAGACTCAAACTAGTAGGTAGACGGAAGAATGTTAGTGTGGAGACTAATGCCTGTGAGCTGGAGTCAGGATCTGGGGGACTGGATGGTAAGTGACAGTAAGACCCGTTCAATTAGACAAGTTTGCTGAATTCCTCCCTCTATCAGATTTTTTCTTTCTTTCTTTCTTTTTTCTGGTTCTCTGGACCCTGCCTCACCCCATCCCAGAGTGGGAAAAGAGGTATGAATGATGACACCAACATTCAGTATTATTTTATTCACTTTACAAGATGCCTCTCACACTGAAGCAGTTAATTATGCCCCAGCAACATTTAGGATGCACAAACTATCAGTATATTTATTATCTTGATAGGTTTATGTGAAGCTACAGAATGTGGTGAATGTTTCTGGCATATCAGACAGAGCCAGGATTCCAGGGGCTTGAATGGCGAGCAAATGGAAGTGTAGCCTAAAGGACTGGGCAAATTTGGGCTGTCTGGACACTGCTACTCCTCACCCTGCCCTAGGGTGGGAAAGGATGTCAGGATGATGATGATGATAATTCACGAATTTAAAGCCACCCTAATGAAATATGAAAAAAAGATCACTCAGCACAATAAGAATGGCAGAGTTAAAAACTGCTGCGTATGCATCCATACAATGCAAGTAATAGTGAGGGTTAGGTTATTAAATCATTGTGTAAGTAACATACACAGTGAAAGCGTTAGAATAATAAATGTTTTCTACAGTAAAAGTGATAGTGCATTAGCTTGTTCTTGTTGTTCTGGTCCCCAACATCTTGAACTCGGCACAACACACTGAACAGCCAGCTCTTTTAGCCAGACACTGTTGTTCGGTTACACTGAAGACCTATCAGTGTTACCCAGTGATGTGCATGAGGTGAGTGTGCTTTGGTGTGAGAGGGATGCAATGCAATGAAGGTTAAGTGGGCTTTTCTGAGTTGTGCTGTACAGTATTTGATAATGACACCAGTGCACAGACAGTGTTGTTGATCCTACTTATTAATATATTTTTTATTGCTTCTGAATCTAGGCATAGATTACAGTCTAAGGTCCAACAGTCCTCCTGAACACCATTTGTTGATGGTACCACACACCTTCACCTGTCACCAGATTGCCACCAAACCATCCACAGCAAGTCCTCATTTCATGATGGTTTGGAAAAAAAAAATCCATTACATAACAATTTATTGTATATCAAATCAATTATAGTATAGGTTCACTGAGGATATATTTTTTGCCAAGGGTCACCCACCCAACAAGGTCTAAAAACAAGTTTCCAGCTCACCTAAAGTGGTTTCTATTTCATTTCACTGCACTTCCCATGGTACTTACTACCAAATATAAGTCTAAACACAAGTTTCCAAATCACCTAAACTGGCAGCAGCTATTTCACTTCACTTGCTGCTTGAACTCCAACACCACACTACCATTCCATCACTGACACTAAGACACCTGATGGTCATGAGTGCAAATGCCATCTTGGAACAAACAAATGACTGAACACTTGTGAGGGCAATCATCAAAGCGAAAATAATGACGTTAATTTGAACAAACAGATTTTGTAGAGGATCATTATCACTGTATAAGTGAAAATTCCTACATCAAAAAAGGTACTAATGTTTTCAACACTGCATAAGCGATTCACTGCATAAAAGTTCATACTATGACGAGGGTCTGCTGTGCACTGGACACATGTTAGGGCTGTCATGGTGTAAGCAAGGCCATTTTTATGGCAAGTCACATGGTCATGTGGAAGATTCATTACAGTAACAGTTAAACAAAAATCTCAAATACTCTGTTCTCTGCCCCTACCAGGAACAGAACTCAGCTCTTACAATCAGCAGTTCACTCCTCTACCATAGCTGATATTCAACGACCTCCTGGATTAAAGGGGTTAAGCCGTGCAAGTATTACAGCAAATTTGTTTTCATCTGACAGAGATCCAAAACCCCTTCAAGCCTGGTCTGACAGCCAAGTTTACTCTGATCACAAGATGGACCTGGCCAGTAACCAAGGAGCATTTCATGCAATCACAACTTTGTATTTAAGTTATAAATACAGCCCAATTTTGTCAGATAAAAACAAACCAACTATAGTTTGTTACAAAGATGCGCTCTCACACCAGGACGGTGACAACTCCACACCAAATGACCACAATGAATGACGCATACACCCAAAAAAACGACAGGTGCCCCACAAAACGTTTCTTACCGTACTGGCATCCGCAGTTTAGTCTTGCCCACACTACTGTAAGTACAAAGTGACCAAAGGTACTTTTAATCATCATTGTTGCAAGTTTCATCACCACAGTTACAGTTACATTCACCATGATCATTATCGTGTCTGTAATCATCATAGTAATTTTATATCGTTATCACTGTTCGTCATAATCACTTCAAAGTAATGGCAATATCTAAAAATAAAACCCCTGACAAATGGAAGGGGCAAAAGACACTTCTCATGTATTACCAATATCATAAAAGTAGAGGGATAAAGAGTGAGTCAAGTCTCTCTCTCTCTCTCACCTGCTGCCATTGTTGACAAACTTGCGGAAGGTGGTAGTTTCCGAGGATGAAGATGTGACTGTGCGCAGTGAGCGGCGTGGTGATGGCGTGTGTCGGTCAGGGTCGAACACTACAGGATCACTATCATGCTCACTCCCTGCAACACAATAATAATGATGATGACGATGATAATAATAATAATAATATAATAACTATCTGTCTCTCTCCTTCATTCTTTCCTCTTCCTTCTATCTAAGGGTTAGTCTACACTGAGTGACAAGCCAAATGGTTTCCTATACACCAAGAAACCATTTACTATGCTGGGTGGTAACCATATAACCAAATTATGGTGCTTGGTGGTTTAGTGGGCAATTCAGGTACTCCAATCAGATTGGGCCTGTGCAGGTTTATATCCAAGGGGTGGTTGGGGTTTATTGCTCATGTAATGCCACTCAGGGATGAGTGAGGATGGTCACTCTCATCTTAAATATCAGGACCAACTTGCCTAGCCCCGGGCTCCTACGCTCCTCATGGGGCAACACTGGATTAGATGAATGAGTGAATGAATAATTATAATAATCCGTCCATCCATCATCCAATCCTACGTTGCCCCACGAGGAGCATAGCAGCCCGGGACTAGGCAAGTTGGTCCTGACATTTAAGATGTGAGTGACCAGCCTCACTCATCCCTGAGTGGCATTACGTGAGCAATAAACCCCAACCACCCCTTGGATATAAACTTTCACCAGCTCAATCCAACTGGAGCGCAGTAATTACCCACTAAACCACCAGGCGCCAAAATTTGGTTATATGGTTACCACCCAGCTCTGTAAATGGTTTCCTGGTGTACAGGAAACTATTTGGCTTGTCACTCAGTGTAAAGTCACCCACAGGCAGAAGGATGAGGAAAGAATGAAGGAAAGAAAGACAGAAGAGGGAGTGTAAAGTCACTAGTAGGCAAAAGGACGAGGAAAGAATGAAGGAAAGAAAGACAGAAGAGGATGGAAGGAAAGAAGGATGGAGGAGAGGAAAGGGTAGACACCTGAGAGCAGCACTACACTGAGTGAGTGGTTGGTGAGCACCCCCACCTACCACAATAATAATAATAATAGTAATCCATCCGTCCATCCATCATCCAGTCCAATGACGCCCCATGAGAAGCGTAAGAGCCCAGGGCTAGGCAAGTTGGTCCTCCTAACATTTCAGACGAGAGTGACCAGCTTCACTCATCCCTGAGTGTTATTACATAGGCAATAAACCCCACCCACCCCTTGGATATAAACTTACACAGGCTCAATCCGATTGGAACGCCTTAGTTACTCACTAAACCACCGGGCACCATAATTTGGTTAAATGGTTACCACTCAGCTTAGTAAATGGTTTCCTGGTGTACAAGAAACCATATGGCTTGTCACTCAGTGTAGAGTCACCCACTGGCAGAAGGAAGAGGATAGAATGAAGGAAAGAAATACACAAGAGGAAATGTAGTCACCTGCAGGCAGAAGGAAGAGGAAAGAATGAAGGAAAGAAACACAGAAGAGGAAGGAAAGAAGAGAGGAAACAGCAGACACCCAAAGCAGCACTACATCGAGTGAGAGGATGTAGTAGTAGTGGTAAATAATAATAATAATAATCATAATAATGATGTCTTTCTCATCTTAAATGTCAGGACCAACTTGCCTAGCCCAGGGCTCCTACACTCCTCATGGGGCAACAGAGGACTGGATAACAGATCATTTTGCCTTTTGTTTCTCCACTACAGCGATACACTGACCTGAGGGTATGAGGACACGCCTGCGTATATCTGCTAGGTTTGATGACTGTGGACTGGTGGGGGAGGAGGCACTGGATGTGGTGTAGGAAGTTCTGCTCGTCTCCACTCGGGATGATGTGTGTGTGGTCACTGGCTCTTCAACAATCTCTGCAAAAGGCACAATTTAGGCTTTGGTTATGGTCACACGTTAACAAGTTTGGTAACGACACCACACTTGTTCTAAACTGACAAAAGATCCTTAACCCCTTTCAGCTCAACCAACAGCCAAATGCTGTCAAACTGGGAGGTTGATCTGACTAACCAGGGAACCAAGCAGCCTCAGTCCTATCTCAACTCTGGCTCGTCAAATCTTGTGCAACTGTAATTTAGTATGCAAGCTGTGACAAAGTTCCATCAGGCAAAAACAAACCCACTAAAGCCTCACAAAAATCACACAGGCAGGAAACATTCAGCCACAAGTAAACAAAATCAAAGTTTAGGCTGAGACTCACATTTTTATATATCTTATACATTTGAATCATCCCAAGAATAGAATAAAACAGGGTCCAGAAAGTAAGGAAAGAGAAAACATGATAGGGAGAGAACACCAATCAACAACATACCCTTTGAAATGGACCACACACTCACTATTCAAGCCTTTGGAATCCTAACTCCACCTCACTGGAACACACATCCACATTTACATATCAGCAAGACACACACTTCTTTACCATATCTATCTGTCTTCTTCTACCATGGCAATAAATACTACCACTATTGCTAATAATACAGCTACCCTCAGTAACAAAAATCATCCATGCAGCTCACCGTCTTCATTGTCGGAATATTCCTCCTCATCCACATCACCATTGAACGCTGGTGAGTCTGGCAGCTCCCCACCCATCAACACAAACAGTTTCCTCTGGTACACCTTGCGGGTGGAGTCTGCAACAGTGGCTTAGGTTAGGTGGAGAGAGGCAGGCAATTATGGCACTGAGAGAATCATGGCATACCATACATATAAGTGCATCATTACCATGTACAGTACAGTACACACAAACCTGCCTGCATGTGCACACACACACACACACACACATTCTCTCTTTCTCTATGCAGACTAAGGCAACAGTACGCACCTACAATGGGCCCCACAGTTGCCCCAAGGTCTCTGAGGCGTGCAAACAGCTCATCGTCATCCAGCTGAGTGATGTTGATGCCGTTGATGATCAGGGTGGTCATGGTGTGACTCTGCAAGGGAAGGAAAAGGTAATGTAGGTCACCATCATCAGTTAGTACCAACGTTAGTGGCAATTAACCTGCTGCGCTACAATAAACAGGAAATATGCAGTAGTAATAGTAGCAACCCCTGCCTCATTTGAACATGAACACATTGGACTGCTCTGCCGTCCAGTCCTATCAGTGGCACCACATGAAGGCACCCCTCTCAGAACCTGAATGCAGGAGCTCCCATGCACTTAATTTACAAGTGCATTTTCTCTTGATGAGTTACAGCCTATTCAGCCCATCACAGTGATATGTTTAAAAAGCTGCACAAGTGGAAATTTGTAAAGAACTTCCTAATTTACCCCCAACAATTTTACAAATGAGTAAAACAACCCCCATGAAGGACTTTCAGGTCAATTCTGCCCCAGCCATTTCTTGCCTACTAATCTAACCAACCTTTACTTCATCTAATCTACCTTAAAGTAATCTAACCTTCCTTGTAGAGGATCCACTGTGACAAGTGGAAATGTTGGGTGGGACAGATACAGATTACAGCTTCATTCTTTATTTTCCTTAATGTTTCAGGCTCTGTGTTGCCTAAAAGGTCGGAGAAAATAAAGAATTCAAGCTCTAACCTGTCTCTCCTATCCCTAACCTTACTTATCCAAACCTAGCCTACCTAACTGCAATGAAAGGGTTTCGTTTTCGTTTTTAAAGGCTCCAACATGCTTGCATGTGTCGGCCTTGGCACCTAATGGTGGCTCTCCACGCTGCACAATCCATTGCAGCCTCCCTATTCAGTCCCTTAACCCTATAGTCACACTTAATGACCTCGTCCCATGTCTTTCTCGGTCTACCCCTCATAACCCCACCCCCAATATTAACACTTCTCACCTTCCTCACCCAATTATCATCCCCCATCCTCTCCACATGTCCAAACCACCTCAATCTACCTCTCCTCATCACAACACCAATACACTCCAGTCCCATCCTACCTCTCAACTCTTCCATTGTAAACCCAGCCCCTCCAGGCCTTGGACGCAGGGACGCACTGCACATCCACCTAATCATTGTCATTTCTGTACGTCTGAGCTGGCAAATATCTTCCTCCTTCACTGCCCAGGTCTCACTGCCATACAGCATTACACTCCTAACACATGCTGCATACAAAGACCCCTTAGCACGTAGGGAGAGCCCTCTCAATGTCAGGAGAGGCAAGAGCTCCCTGAACTTCTTCCAACCACTTCTCACCCTAGCCACAGAGATAGCTCCAGCCCCACCTCCAGCCCACAACATGTCTCCCAAATAACAAAACTCTTCCACACACTCAAGAGATTCACCAGCAAGTTCAATCCTTTCACATCTGACAATCTCCACCTGCCAAAAAAAAAAAAAAACACTGATTAGGAACTACAGGTATCAAACAAAGATAAACACAACAGCGTAACCATCAGCAAATCCGTGATTCACTATTCACCATCAGCAACGTTGAGCATTATATACCTCAGTAAGAGATAAACACGCACATCTGAATTCCCAAAAATAAAAGCAGCTCCAAATTAACTGCGATAAAAGAAGGGTAGAGGTAAAGATCATAAAGGCGTAACCACCAATGACATTGTGAATCATCTTGAACTGGCGCGCCCATCCCTGACCCACAACCACCAAATGCCTTATTTACGCCCATTTTTTGCCTCCACCACGCCACCTCACGCCCACAGACACAGGGAAATAAACCACAGCAAGGGTTGGATTGTCCCCTCACCCTCAGCTTACCATATCAAAGGAAAACTGCCTGAAAATGGACGAAAACTGTGGAGAAGTGAAATTTGTAACTCGCCACAAGGTGTCAACAACGCACTGAATCGCCGCTTTCGTTCCTGTATTTATATTAATGTTCGTCTTTTGCTGATTATCATTATTTACCATACGGAAATTACACAGCTATTAACATGGACCACTTATCATTATTTATTATCATCAGAACTAATTCAAATACCCTTTTACGACTCACATGTAAATCAACCACCGAGTTACCGAATATTTTCGTGGTATTACATAACTACAATTTTTTGTCCATAATTCGCGTTCTACATTATTGGGGCTGTATAACTGTACATGATAGATATCCACAGTAAATACATGACCTACTTCCCAGCTCTGAGCAGAAAGAAGGCAACCGTAATATTCCTTCCCGCCAAAATGCCTCTCACATCAACCACTTATATTTAACTGTTATTCATGTCCTCATGGCCGAACTGACCTGACTTCTGACGTCATTTAATGGCAAATCTTCGTCGTCTGAAGAGAAATCCCCTTTAGATCTGGCCAGGGGGGCGACATATTTCTCATATAACCGAACATACTCCTCCTTTTTCGCTGAAGGGGACGGCAGTTTGACGCCATATGAGACCAGCTGGGTTTTGAGCTGATCTTTGGTTAATGTGGACATCCTACTGACTTTTGCCACACCAGAGGATGTATAAAATAACCCACAGCCCCCCAAACCACGCGTCCCTCCTGTTTAACAATAAAGTTACTGTGGCTACTATAGCGGAATGTAACCGTAAACCGGATTGGCCAGCAAGGCCACAGCCAGCGTTGCAAACTCCAAAAATCATATAATGCTAAACAAACGCCTTCACGCAGTGACACCGATAGGCCTACACCCAGGAGTCTGCAGGGCCTACGGTTTATTCACCTTCACTTGGCGGAAGTTTTCGTCCCTGTCGCTTTATTTCCCGTAGTTCAATGACAAACAAAGCACAAAACTAACACTACGGTTCTATATCCTTTCCATATGACCATTTCGTGACTAGCACCATATTTTGTTGTGAATATCTTCTTATAGCTCAACATTCAAGCTGGAGGTTGCACTTTTACGCAGCTAAACCAAATACGCTATCGTAGTTATAAAGTCTGTCATTTCCCTCCCTATCCCTCAACGAAAGAAGGCGAACTGTTGGAAGGAGGGTGCAGTTTAAACAGCGTGCAGTCCACTGATTTCGTGTCCAGACGATCAAGCCTGGGGCCACAATCAATAAATTTGTTTTTAAATTTCCTGGAGGAGCCGATGGTGCAGTGGTAACAAGCTGGCAACTGGAGGATCTCCAATTTGATTTTCAGTCAAACTCTTGGGCGAAGACGATGAATAAAATCCACACTTATAGACGGACATATTTACCAGTTTCATTGAACACTGCCACCATCTTCTATCTATCTTGACCACTGAAGATGTTGGCAGTGTCCACTGAAACTGTTTGGTAACTACACTCTCTGTCTACAAGTGTGGGTTTTATTCACCGTCTTTGATTATCACGCCAGAGTCGCTAAATGCAAACCGCAAAATCGAGATATATCACAAACTTTGTAAAGTCTAATACTTCCAGAAAGAATAAAATAAAGCTAGATTCCTTGCCCCTAAATGTTAGAAACTGGATACCTGCAGATCTAGCGAAGGAAAGGCTAGCCTACAAAAGTCTATTAGAGCATTATCAAAACCTTCGGAAAAATCTTTAGCATATAGTTGGGTTTCTCGCTGCTAAACGCTAGAAAAAAAAATATAATAATAATAATTGCTAAAATGGAAAAATATCTCTTCATCTAGTGAGTAAAAATCGCTAGCTTTGCAACTCTGAGAACAAGGCCAACAGTAGACTAGCTCACATCCACCTTGGTCCCCCTTCTTTTCTCTACATATATCCAGTTCCTAATTCCAACATGCCGACGGGATTTCAACATGCGCGAGTTTACCCTAAAATTCCTGAAACTAACAGTGATTTCCATAAGTGTCTTGCGCTTCATTTTTTTCTTTTTTCGTTACCGTTTTAAACCACAGAATATGCAACTAAATCTGTGATATCTTTATATTAGTTAACCCTAAACAGCCTTTCATCCCTTGCTTTTTAATGTTCCAAGTCTATTTGCTCTCAAGTCTGTTATTATATATACCGTATACACCACCTATAACTGTTTTTACTACAGTATATTAATTTTCGCATCCACAAGTCAAGTTGATAAGGATATTTTTGCCTGGAAACACTATTATCTTGCACGTTTCCTGTTTTTGTTACGGATTTCACCTCGACCGTCAAATCTGCCGGGCCTGTCTCCATCCTTTCCTACCTGCCTGATTGTCTCTACTTACCTACTTGCCCCTCTCCCTACCTATCTGCTCCATTCCAACCTACTTGCCTGCCTCCCTCCTTCCCTGTGGTACCTACTTAACTGCCTCCATCCCTACCTACCTACTAACTTCACAAGCTACCACCTCCCTACCTACATGCCATGATCCCTACCTATCTACCACATGCATGAACCATCTCCCTCCACCCAAGTACAAAAGCATATCAATACCTTCTATACTCATCCTTCCCAGCTATATACCCAGTTTGTTTTCATCTGATAGAAAGTATTTTACCTCTTTCACCTCAGTTTATGGCAAAGTGTGGTCAGACTGGAGGGTGGATTTGATAGTAACCAAGGAGACTGGTTCCCACCTCTTAGCTCATAAAATTTCATACAACCATGGCTTTGTATTCATGCTGTGAGTGTCTCCCAGTTCCATCACATGAAATCAAGCTGATCACACACTGGGTAACCTGTCCCTTAGTGAGACAGACATCCAGATGCTGTATCCATTCTCATCTCATCCTCTTCACTGTTTATATCACTGTTAAATTTTCCTCTAGACTGGACATGTTTCACTATCATACATGTTCTAAGGAGGGACCTCTTCATGCAGTGGCACTAATATAACTGGGCAGCTCTATTGCAGTGTTACAAAAATGTTCCTCGGCTCCCTCCCTGTTACCCAAAAGGAGGATGGTGAATTGCAGAACAGGGACAACTTTAATCTGCAGTCCACCACAATAATAACAGCAACATTACTACCATACATCATACTTCCTACACCTTGAGCTGCATCTCACAACAAATGATTGGTGTGGATACAGCCTTACCCTCAAAATGGAGTGATGGTTCTGTAATTATCAAGTGTCAACACCTCCCTTTACTCCAATGACTGAACGTATATATCTTCTTACTTTAGTGTGTTTAACCTGACATAGATCTCTAGCTCCTTTCAGCTTAGGTAATTGCCAAGTATAGTCAAACTGGAGGGTTGATTTGACCAGCAATCAAGGACACTCATTTCTATCTCACAGCTACACTATACCAAATTTTAAGCACCCAGTTTTTACAAGTGGCAAATCAGATGAAGAGGGAGAAAAGGGATATCACAGGTGAAAAGTGTGTGTGAAAAATGATAAGGGCATGGCAGTGGTGAACAGTAGGGATATTAAAGACACCTGTAGAGAGCACTACAACCGCTTGTTGAATGAGGGGTTTAACTGGGACAGGGAAGGTTTGAAACCAGCAGATCCAGTGTCTGGACCTTGACCTTAGATTGACGCTGCTACTGTGAGCAAGGCAATAGGCAGGATGTTCGTTAGGAAGGCTGCAGGTGTGTCTGGGTTGACTGCTGAAATATTGAAAGCCTCAGGAGATACAGGAATGGGGTTAGTCACTGATTTGATAAATACAATTATGTATAAGCAATGTTGGGTCTGGTTAGTACTTGGATGGGTGACCGCCTGGGAACACCAGATGCTGTTGGCATAACGTTCTCCCTACGTGTCAAGTGGGGTTGGTGGAGGATTAGTGCCCCTCCCTGTAAAACAATTAACTCTAAGCCCTTGGCCACCCCGTTTGGGATACATGGCATCTGGCAATGAATGAATGAATGACGAGTGTGCTGTTCCAGATGACTGGCTGAAAAGCGTGTACATGGGGAAGGGTGATGCCCTGGAAAGAGGAAATTATAGAGGCATAGTGCTTTTAGACCAGATAATGAAGGTAATGGAGAGAGTTCTAGAAGGTATAATTAGAGAGACAGTGATTTGATGAGATGCAGTTTGGGTTTATGCCAGGCAAAGGGACCACTGATGCCATATTCATTGTGTGACAGCTTCAGGAAAAATACTGTATATAGGAAAGAAAAGGGATCTGTACTTTGTTTTTGTTGATATGGAGAAGGCCTTTGACAGAGTCCCTAGAAAAGTGGTGAGGTGGGCAATAAGAAAGCTTGGGATTGAGAAGTGGCTGGTTAGGGTCGTTATGGCTATGTATGTGAATGCTCACACCTAGGTAAGGGTGAATGGAGATTTGAACGATGAGTTTTCTGTGAATGTTGATGTGCATCACGGGTCAGTTTTAAGTCCCATGTTGTTTATCATGGTACGTGCAGCCCTCTCACATGACTTCAGAAATGGACTCCCATGGGAGATATTGTATGCTGATGATTTGGTGTTGGTTGCAGAGAATGAAAGGGAGGCGGAGGAAAGATATCGGAAATGGAGAGATGGTATGGGGCACAAGAGATTAAGAGTAAATGCAGATAAAACAAATGTGATGGTATCTAGGGCTGGGGGTGGTATTGTCAATGAAGAGGGAGAGTGGCCATGTGTGATTTGTCACAAGGATGTGGGAAGTAATTCCATCTTGTGCAGTGTTTGTGATAAATGGGTGCATAGGAGATGTAGTGGTATTAGATGTAGGCTGTGAGATAATGCTGATTTCATGTGTGCGGTGTGTTGGGGAGAGCACGTGGAGATTGCCAAGTGTGGAAGGACTGAACTTGCTGGTCAGTCTCTTGTAGGTGTGAAAGAGTTTTGTTATTTGGGAGACATGTTATGTGCTGGAGGTGGGGCTGGAGCTAGCTATGTGGCTAGAGCGAGGAGTGGTTGGAAAAAGTTCAGGCAGCTGTTGCCTCTCCTGATATTGAGAAGACTTTCCCTCCATGCTATGGGATCTTTGTACTGTATGTGGCATGTGTTAGGAGTGTAATGCTGTATGGTAAAGTGACCTGGGCAGTAAAGGAAGAGGATACTCACAGGCTCAAACATACAGAAATGGCAATGATTAGGTGGATGTGCAGTAGGTCCCTGAGTGTGAGGCCTGGGTGGCTTGATTTACGATGGTAGATTTAAGAGGTAGGATGGGACTGGAGTGTACTGGTGTTGTGATGAGGAAAGGTAGACTGAGATGGTCTGGGAATGTGATGATGGGGGATGATAACTGGGTGCAGAAAGTGAGAAATGTTAATGTTGGGGTAGCAAGAGGTAGACCAAAACAGACCTGGGAGAAGGCCATTGAGTGTGACCTCGGGGATAAGGGACTAAATAGGGAAACTGCCAGAGATCGAGCACAATGGAAAGCCGCCATTAGGTGACCAAGGCTGATGCATACAAGTGTGTTGGAGCCTTAAAATGAAACGAAACTTGACTTGGTATACAAGCTGTGAGAGGCCAAGTTTCCTCGTATGATGACAAGTTGACTATAACTGTTTCGTTTTTCTTTGCAGGGAGAGGTATTGCATTACACACCCACTGTGTTCATCCCTTCAGTCTGGCAATGTCTTTCTCATATTATTCTGGCTGCCTTCAGACTACTTTACTTAGCTTAAAGTACACATTTTGAACTGGAGGAGTTAGATACAGTATAGCTTAAATCAGCTCCTACAATGGAGTTCAATCAAGTTACTTAATAAGATTGTCTGGAATGTAGAAATAATACCGGTATATAAAATGGTGGAAAGCCATCATTAGGCAACCAAGGCAGATGAATGCAAGCATGTTGGAGCCTTTATAAGTGATGTAAATGATACAACATCACTGGACTGGTGGCTTAAGAAATAAATGCAGTATCATCACCCCAATTACCATAAAAAAAACTTCTCTGGGAATGGTCTCAGTTATGAATACTTAAGCTGAAAAACAAAAGCCATCTTTAAAACTGTCTTAGTTATGATTCTTCAGAAAACTGTCATAGCTATGACTACTGCATATTTTTATTTTATTAATAGTGCATATGCAGGACATAAAAAATCACTCCAGAAACTTAGTTACTGGTATGAATACAAAAGCTGGTTTATGTGAAACAGAGTGGTAGAGTACAGGAGAGTACAAGATCACATCCAAACACTTACTGGTACAGGTGGTGACAGGAAGGAGTTCTACAACACTGTCACCCATGGAATTTTTCACCTGCATCTGCCCATGTTCACTGAGGCCACTAGTAGAGGTTACAATGAATCCAAACTCCCACCCACACTTGCCCATTCCAGCTAGCGGTTGGTGTAATGCAGCCTAATAGAGGTGTTGTGCAAGAAACTTCACTGATACTGATCAGGTGAAGGCAGTACGAGGCCAGAATCCAATGGAAAATATTCAACTTATTTCAAAGCAAGAGTGAGATGCCTTCAGATGGTGACACTGATATAACTTGCTTACACAGCTCAACATCCCCAGTTGTACAGATGTCCCTCTTTCCTCCCTATCCCTCAAATGGAGGATGGTGAACTGCAAGTGAAGGATAAAAAGTCTGCAGTTTACAAGGCTGACACACAAATGGCCCTGAGGTAACAACAGCAACAAGAACTACTTAATTTCTTACAAACTGGGATACTGTCATGAATCTCACATTATCTACCTGTCTATAGCCAGATGCCTTAATCCTGGATGGGGTGACCACAAACAAATTGCATCCATGTTGCCCTGTCCACTACCATTTGGCTACCCTTCCTCCAACTCACACACCCCTCTCTCATAATCTCTCCACTCCAGCCCTCCATCTCATCCTTGGTTGCCCCCTCCCCCTGCACCTCACTCATAGGCCTACACACTCTTCTAGACAGTCTCCTAATGAGTAAAACTGATCTAAAAAAAAAAAAAAAAAGACCGAATCTATCCATTATGAAATTATTTTTAAACCTAACCATCCTTCAACATACTGTATCTATTAATAAATGACCATAACTAACTTTTAAAATTAACCAAACCTACACGTAAATGACCCAACAATTAAAACTGAACAAACATAACCAGAACTAACCTATTCTGACCAAAAATGACCCAACCTATATGAGAAAACAAACAAATCTACCCAAAACTAATCTATCTATCTATCTATCTATTGCCAGACGCCTCAATCCCATTTGGGGTGGCCACAAACAAATCGCCTCCACGTCGCCCTGTCCCCCGCCATTTCACTGCCATGCTCCCAACTCACACACCCCTCTCTCATATACCTCTCCACCCCATCCCTCCATCTCATCCTCGGCCTCCCCCTCCCTCTTCCCCCCTCCACCTCACTCACATACACTCTCTTCGTCAGTCTTTCACCCTCCATCCTCTCCACATGGCCAAACCACCTCAGTGTGTTCCTCATAACGCTTCCTATCACATCCACATCAACACCACAACGCTCCTTTATATCCTCATTCGTCAGCCTGTCTCTCCACGTGACTCCACAGGCTCCTCTTAAATAACTCATTTCCACTGCTCTCACTCTTGACTTGTGTCATCTAACTCATCTAACCTGATAAAAACTAAGGAAAATTCACCAAAAATATATACAAGGATCAAGGTTATACCAATATGACAAAAAAAATGAATTATTGTTCACTGAAAAAAAAAAAAATTCCACATGACATGGAAAGAGAAATGCATCCTGTAAACTGGAAAAAAAAAATCAAAGTATACTCCATTTCACCAAGTCTGGGACCATATCAGTGATGTAAATACCTGTAGCACTGATAAAGGTCCTTAGTACTGGATGTACCTTTTTGTGCTCCCTTTACATCATCATAGTACTATATACAGAACCTATGAGCATAAGCTTATTAATTTATCAATCTATCTGAATATCTATCCATCTACTGTATCTATCTATCTTTCTATTAATATTATTAGGCAACTAAAATATGAAAAGGATAGTAAAGAATGCTTCTCCCTATCCACTAAATTCTTTCAAGTGCTCAGTCACATTGGAAAGCACTGTGTAAAAGATACTGTTATTACAATACTTTATGTGCTTGTCGATTGATATATTTATTGATATTTAGGTAGATACATAAATAAACAAACAGGGGAAGGTATGTAATGAATAAGTGAATCTAGTGAGGTGGGCAAGCTGGTAAGTACACAATCACATAGGTGGAAGAATAGGTAGGTAGGTAGATCAGCATCACATATCAATAGCTAGGAAGGCAGGAAAAGGGTAGTAGGTTCAAGTAGGTATGTGGGGAGGAAGGAAGTGGAAAGGTAAGTAGATTAGGTAATAGGCAGCTATGTATGTAAACAGATAAGTAGGCAAGAAGGTAGGTCTGGAAGGCACAGAAAGTAAGTTTAATAGGTAGGAAGGTAAGTCAGGCAGGTAGGTAGAAAGGTAGGTCTGGAAGGCACAGAAAGTAAGTTTAATTGGTAGGAAGGTAAGTCAGGCAGGTAGGTAGAAAAGTAAGCAGGAATAGGCCGGTAGTCTATAGGTATACGTTAAGGAGACAGGTAGTGATTAGCCAGAAACTAGGTAAAAAGGTAAATAAATCTCGTTAAGTTGGTTAGCCACAACACACGGTGGTGTTAATCCCATAGGTTCATATTTCGTGTTAGGAAGCCACTGTGCATAAAACAACAATTTACCTGTACTGGTGGCTCTAATTTATTATAAGACAGAAATTCATGGAGCGTTTTCACACCACCGGCTGCTGAAAACAAAAGCGACCACGCCTCCCTCTGCTACAGCGTTGCCAATCCGCTTAGACCAAAAGTCACTATTTAGTATTTACAACGAAAAGTTGCTAAATTTCCCTATCACAGTTTAGCACACAACAAGCAATACTCGCACCTCGGATTTGCCTCCTTGGTTACGACTCGCAGCCCACCTCCCGTCCCGTCGACACCTCCACTCCAGTCCGTGGCGGGACCAGCCCCGCTAGCATCACCGAGGAGGGTTGGCCTGTCCTTTCCACCCGGAGGGCCATGGCCTAGGACCTGCCCGTCAGGAGGTTGAGAGCAGATTTCTCCCTCCGCCCACGTGGACCAGGGCCTGCCCTCCCTGCGACCGTGTACAGGCCTACCTTCTTGGTCTCCATTTGCTGCGGGGCTGGGCGAGTCTTTATGGCCCTTTTCCATCAAGGGCAAGGGGGTTGAGGGCAGCGGCGGTGCTTTTTCCACCTGCAGTTCTTCGTCGGCGCCTTCCACACGGCGCCGCGCCTCTGTCCACCTCTGCACGTCCCGCCCTGCCCTCCACGACCATCAGCTGTGCTTGCCTGCCCCTTTCACGGCCCCTCCCTGCCTCTGCTGCCTTTCCCTGCGTGCCATTGTCGGCCCAGCTATGCTCTCATTTGGAGGGCTTTTTTTTCCTGCCTTTTTCCCTGACGGGCTCCCTTGTTTGCCCGTTCCCCACCAGAGCTGTGGGGAAAATATTTCAACCAACCAACAGGTTACGATACTGCCACTGCGAAAGCAACACACACACACACAATATAAATATATGAAATATATATGATGACAATATACTGTATATATATATATATATATATATATATATATATATATATATATATATATATATATATATGTACACAGTTTCTCTCTCTGCTATAATCATCATCCGGACCTTTCCCACCATAGGGCAGGGTGAGGAGGAGTAGCAACGTCCAGAACAGCCCAAGCTTGCCAAGGGCCAGGCTTCCATTAACTCATCATTGAAGCCCACGAAATCCTGGCTTCATCAGACAGGTCAAAGACAATTTCACCATGTTCTGTAGCTTCACATACTGTATACCTATCAGATAGAGTCAACCCGAACGCTGTCACGTTAAAAAGGAGTGCCAAATCCCTGGTTGTGCGCTTCTCACAAAATTCATTCAGCCAGCTCGGTCTCTTGTCAGTCCTTTAGCCTCACCAGGTTCCATACCTCTCTTCCTCACACACTCATCCACTTTCCCTCCTACCTCGTCTCCTTCAAATGCGCTCAGATATGTCTCTTTCACCACTCTATTGTCATCCATTTTTGTTTTCTGATTAATGGCAGACCATTTCATCCAGCTAGGAAAATCCAGATTATGAATCAAATAATCAGGGTTGATGAATTTTTGTTAGATTTCCACTACAGTTTGATTGGTAGTCACTCACTTAAGACCTAGGCTACAGGAATAACCTGTAGTCGTCAATCTCGTCATCCACCAGGAATGAGGATTGACTGTATGGCCGATTTGCACTGCTTGTGTGTTTGGCTGGGTATAATTTTATATTTTATGGCTTCCAGTCACTTTGACGACTTCAGCTGGCACTTTATAGCCTAGGTGCGGCAGGCATCTTTTACTCTTCTTCAGCCATTTCGAACTGTGAGTAATGAACTGAACTCAAGCTGTCTTTCTGAGCTTCGATAGGTTTATATCACAAGAGTTTAGGAAGCTGAAGAACGGGGATCAAAGGTCTGATCATAATGTCTTCGTCTTAAACGAAACAAGATTTAATAGAGGAGAAATGGACTAGATAAACAACTGGCAATTTGTGTGGTGTTTGAACATCTTAAGGGATAAGTCAACCAAATAGAAACCAGTAATTCATAGCAGAAACGTACTTACGCTAAGTTGTCGTCGTCGTCGTCGCAGTTGTACTGTTGGCAACGCTGCTCCTCTTTTGTTTACATTAAATTCGGTGTGGGTTAATTTCGGATTGCTTGATTTTAATGATGGCGATAGTTTTCTTACATTTCTTTTCCCTAGAGTCCCCAATTTCTTCTCGAATTTTAATCGTTTTCACACAGGATACGCCATTTTATTCTCAAATTTAAATATGAGCCGAACTTAACTTGTCCGAGAATGCATCTTTTCTTTTACTTGGTTTTCAACCTTTACATCTTGTAAATGATTGAACCTTATAATTCTTAGTGCTATTCGATGAATGAATAATAAACAATTCGATGAAATGTATGCGCCTTTATGTTTTGTAATTTTTCACTATACAGTAAAACTTAGATATACATGAAAATATCCGAATACGAAAATAACACAGGAACACTGGGGTCTAAAATGGCCGCCCTCAGAGACAGTATTTACAATGAACCCTTGACAATTCTCTTAAAACTTGTGTAGAGCCACGAAAATATTACCTAGTCTTACCATTATATCGGTGAAAGTGATAACTATAGCGAAAAAATGCCCAGTGTGGCGAAGAGCGACGGAAATCGCCGAAATTTGTGAAGAAAACGCAGTCGGAAATTTTGTTTGGGAAAATCTAATTAACTTTTTGAAGCCAGTTTTGAGTTTGGTCGACGTCTGCCTCTCCACCTGGCCAGGCTCCAGTGCGGAGTGAGTATTAAACAAGTTTGCTTTGGAATTAGTTCCATAATATTTGAAATTTAGTGAGAACAAGCTCATTCCCTTTTGACACAGGGATAATTTTCTTTTGATCCGGTTTTCTGGTTTTATGTTGCCGTTAATTTACTCCACGTAGATGGAGATTAGCTCTCGCTTATTGTATTTATAATTTTTGCCAGATTTTAAATGTCAACAGACAATAGATACCAGCCAAAGGGCATTTACTTGTCACTTTTATTACCATGTTATTCTGTCTTTTTTGCCATCAACTTTAAGCAGTTTATGGATTGTGTAAATTTGTATGAGTTTGAGTAGCATCATGTAATTTGTAATAGCTATTTGTTGTAGGTTATAAATGCACTTGGAGAAGTTAATTTGTTCTTACTGTCATTAGTTTGTTGTTTTATTTTTACTGTAATAGATACGGTATTTATTATTGTTTGTTTCTTAGTTATCCTTTAAGTTGCTTTGTAGCTTTTCAAATTTAATTTCTTTATAGCTAATCATTAATTTCATGCGAAATTGGTACTGGAAGTATAACAGTGGTAGGCAATCCAAACTCATTTTCCTCTCATTGAGTATTAATAATTTTACACACTGAAAAATGGAGTGATTGAAAGATGCCTCATTGTAGGTGTGAGAGGGACTTCATAAGATGAAAACATGTGTGTGTAAAAGGTTTGTCTTGTGGGATGAAACAGAATTTTGAAAGCATTAAATGTTGGATGAATGGGGGCGTGGCACATGTAGGTTTAGCTGTTTTGTATTCCAATTGTATTCCATTGTTTTCTTTTTTTTGTATATTTGGATTCCAGTCACCCAATTTTTAACACTGTTATTGGAGCAGGGTTAGGACAGTGATTGTGAATGGAGTTTTAGGGTTCATTAATAGGTACCAGTGTAATAATACAGAAGAGTAGAAAGTGCTGTTTATATTTTGCGTGTAATACTTTTGTAACTATTGTGTTATGTTATCTGAGTCTACATTGCAGGTTTTAATTGAGTAATTAAACTCCTGGTGGTCTCAATAAGGTTTTAGCATAAATACAGTATGTTTATTGAAGTACCTGTATTACAAAGGTGAGTTGTTAATAATAGCTAAACTTCAGTGTAGGTTATGAGGCTAAGTGGGTGGAAGGAAAGTTTGATAAATGATAAAATTAGCTGTATGGGACATTTCATTGCAGAAACTTGTTTGGCTATATTGAACTGACCTCCAGTGTGGGCTAGATGGAGAAAGCTGAGTACAACCACACCAGTCTGAGACATTGTTAAGCACTGTTATGTTACAGTAATCTCTTGATTATCTGGATGGCCACTACCCAGACAATCCATTACAGGGATGCGTGATCTGTCTGTTTGAAACCATTATTCTTATATTTTTACTTATTATCTGGACAAAATGCTTGTGTCTGGGTGGAAATTATGGCTGCGCTAACATTTTTGTGCGCAACTGGGTGGGAGTAGCCCAGCACTGTGTCTGGCTGGGCACTTTATCCAGCGTCCACTAGAGACTCCCCTCACTTGGTCTGTTTCTGCGTGGAAGATGCGTAGTAAACAGCTCCTCCCAGACAGTTGTTATGGCGGTGCACATGGTGGTTTTTGTGGTTGTTCCCTACCTGCTTCAGGCCTAGCTTTTCCTTGCATGCCTCTTCCTAGGGTGTTTAATGATGGCCCCTTCACCATGGAAAAGGAAGAGGGTAGTGCTGACTCTTTAGAAGCGGGAGATTCTGAGTAAGATTGATGTGGAATGGTTGAACTGTAATTGCTGACATTGATTTTGTTCTAGCATACTGCAATGTACCATGATTTAGTTCTGTTTTACCATGATTTTATTCCATTTTACCATTATGTTTTGTGTGCCCACTGCATTTTTAGATCAGCTTGACCAGGCAGTGTTAAACAACAGGAACAAGTGTTGTACCCTACGATGTACCATACTGTCGTGGCCTAACACTGGCTTTCAAAGTTAGGTTATGTACAAAGGGGGCCCAGGGAAGAAGTCCATTATCTGGACAAAACTGTTACACGGACTTGCCGTTGGCTTAATTACATCGGAGAGTTGAGGGATTACTGTACTGTGTGTACAGCACAGGATATTAATGCAGTGCTGGATACAGTACCAGTAACACTGGAAATATTGTAATGCAGAAATATATATTATGCATATTGCACTAGAAATATTGTAATGCAGAAATATATGTTATGCATATTGCAGATGTTCAGTAAGCTAATAAATGTGCAAGTAGCTTATAAAGCATTTTTGCCCCAAACTTTTTCAGTTGTGTTAGGATGAGTGTGATGTATGAAAGAGTAATGTGGGAAGTATAGAATAGTAAGAATTTAACATCCTGAATCTGGTGACATATTTCTCACCTGTACTTTCTTCTTCCAGATTATGTTATTCAGCTTAAGAAAACATCCTAATAGTAAAAATATTCATTGTTCGACAGCTTCAGGAAAAATATATTGGTAGGAGAAGGGATCTTTATTTTGTTTTTGTTGATTTGGAAAAGGCCTTTGACAGGGTCCCTAGAGAGGTGGTGAAGTGGGCAATGAGAAAGCTTGGCTTGGAGGAGTGGCTGGTTAGGGTGGTTATGGCCATGTATGTGGGTGCTCACACCCAGGTGAGAGTGAATGGAGATTTGAGTGATGAGTTTTCCGTGAATGTTGGTGTGCATCAGGGGTCAGTCTTGAGTCCCGTGTTGTTTATCATGGTACTTGAAGCCCTTTCACGTGACCTTAGAAACGGACTCCCGTGGGAGTTGTTGTATGCTGATGATTTGGTGTTGATTGCAGAGAATGAAAGGGAGGCGGAGGAAAGGTTTAGGAAGTGGAGAGATGGTATGGGGCAAAAGGGTTTAAGGGTAAATGCAGATAAAACAAAATTGATGATATCTAGGGTTGGTGGCGGTACTGTCAAAGACGAGGGAGAGTGGCCATGTGCAGTTTGCCACAAGGGCGTGGGAAGTAATTCCATCTTGTGCAGTGTGTGTGTTAAATGGGTGCATAAGAGATGTAGTGGTATCAGAGGTAGACTGCGAGATAATGCTGATTTTATGTGTACGGCGTGCCGGGGTGAGCAGGTGGAGATCGTCAGATGTGAAAGGATTGAACTTGCTGGTGAATCTCTTGAGTGTGTGGAAGAGCTTTGTTATTTGGGAGACATGTTGTGTGCTGGAGGTGGGGCTGGAGCTAGCTCTGTGGCTAGGGTGAGAAGTGGTTGGAAGAAGTTCAGGGAGCTCTTGCCTCTCCTGACATTGAGAGGGCTCTCCCTACGTGCTAAGGGGTCTTTGTATGCAGCATGTGTTAGGAGTGTAATGCTGTATGGTAGTGAGACCTGGGCAGTGAAGGAGGAAGACATTCGCCGGCTCAGACGTACTGAAATGACGATGATTAGGTGGATGTGCAGTGCGTCCCTGCGTCCAAGGCCTGGAGGTGTTGGGTTTACAATGGAAGAGTTGAGAGGTAGGATGGAACTGGAGTGTATTGGTGTTGTGATGAGGAGAGGTAGACTGAGGTGGTTTGGACATGTGGAGAGGATGGGGGATGATAATTGGGTGAGGAAGGTGAGAAGTGTTAATATTGGGGGTGGGGTTGTGAGGGGTAGACCGAGAAAGACATGGGACGAGGTCATTAAGTGTGACCTTAGGGTTAAGGGACTGAACAGGGAGGCTGCAATGGATCGTGCAGCGTGGAGAGCCGCCATTAGGTGACCAAGGCCGACACATGCAAGCATGTTGGAGCCTTTAAAAACGAAACGAAACGAAAACGTAACTCTAGTTTAGAAAGTTTATCATGAGTTGAATAAAATCTGGTACACTTTAGTAGTTGCAAGAGCAAAATCCAGATACAATAACATAGGCTACTCTTAATGAAGGGGTTAAGGTAAGACTACTTGACTTAGCCGAGAGAAAAAGCAGAAGAGATTATTGTCGTCGTCATCCAGGCTCTAGTTCTTATTTCTTACCTGATTGATAGAGTGAGGCAGGATCCAGAAAGGTAAAGCACAAAAGGAGGAGAGATACCCACAGAATGTCCAGGGAAGTTGGCCACACAGTCATTCACACAAGTCAAACATTCAAAATCCTGGCTGATAGATAATATTGTTCAGTCAAGACAACCCAATACTGTACATGTAAGATACCAATATGTGTAACACCCATCCCTTATTTTTTCACAGTTTTGACTTTGCCAGTTTCAGTTCTTCATGGATGAGTAAACCAGCACACAATTTGTCAGTTTAATGTGTATTTTTTTATTATTAGCAAAAGGTATTGTTAAGTCATTTGCAAGCATGCATTAAAAAGTGTATCCAAATGTCTTGTGATGTTTTGGGGGCACCACACAGGGTTTTTAGATAGTCACAGACAATACAGTGGTTATGGCTGTGGAGACAGTTTTAGATATGGTTTTATTATTCACAGATTTTTGTTATTCACAGTTGTGTCTTCCCGAGGACCTGCAATAAATAAAGGATGGCTGTATTGAGGACTTCCTGTTATTGTCAGATTGTTGTGAATGACATACCATAACCTTTGTTGCTCCTGATGCACCTGAGGTTGACTCAGGCTGGCAAAGATTATTTTGCCCTGCGTGGAGACAGTTTTGCAGTGTTGGTAATTGCAACCCTAGGGTCATTTGAATGTCAGTGGACTGTGGGCTGAAGGTTGTCTTTCTTCTTCAGTCCACCATCCTCCTTTTTGGGGATAGGGAGGGGATTGGGGGATGTTTAACCTGTAGATTGTTTAATTAAGGATATGGAAAATATAGTTTATATACTGGTATATTTTTTCTTTAAAAAAAAAGAAGCAAAAACCATAGAGCACAAATATACCATACCATCATCATGTTCTTGGTCCACCAAGTTATCCGGGGGGGGCCCCCTAGGGGACCGGCAGCCCCCCTTAGTGAACAAGCGGAATTTTTAAATACCCAGGGATATATATGGGTACTAAACCTTGAGTGATGTGCTTCAAAGTGAGTGTATGTACTGTACATACTAATCCACCTACGGTTTAGCTAATCAGGCAGTTCCACTGTTTTTTCATATTAGTGCCGTCATGTGAAGGCGTCCCTCCCCATCACCAGCAGTGATAGGTTAAATTGCCACTTATAGAAGTAGAAACTGGGGATTTTGGTGAGATGCTTGGCAGTAAAACCCCATACCGGTACCCATTATTGTACGGTAACTATTTTTGGTGATCTGCCTGTTGGAATGGAGAGATTTATGAGAGAGGATGTGGGTTGGAGAGAGAATATCCTGATGGTAGAGGGCAGGATGACATGGTGGCAGTTCATTTGTAACTACCCCTGGTGGCATCTGACTATTGATAGAAGGACAAACTTTTTTTTCTCATCTAGTACAGTACATTTTTATAGGCTAAGCCTAAGCATTTTGTACTTTCTTTCACCATAATTTACTGGAGTTTTTTGTCATTTTGCAGCTTATGTACCTCAGTTTGAAGGCAGAAAAAGAGAACACTCCAGCCCTACATAGTTTTCATAACACCTCCATGATTAGCATCATAGTCCAGTGCCAATGTTTTGTTACAGTTTGGCATTCAGGATGGACGGATGACTGTTTTAGTCCAAGTTAAAGCAGACAGTACAGGATATACTAGTTACATTTAGGTATATATAGCCACATTTTGAAAAGCATGGGTCAGCCTTTTTCACCTGGTGGCAGCAGTCTAAAACCACTCAGTCTGCTTGCTTATTTCATGTTGTCATGTAACCCGTTAACTGCTCCATACAGCTTGGGCTGTTCCAAGTGCGACTGCTCAGTGCCGCCCTGGCTGCGCGGGTGAATTTCGAATATAGTGCCATGGTGACCAAGGCCGACCCATGCAAGCGTGTTTAAACCTTCAAAACCGAAACCGAAAAAGAAAACGAAAACCATACATTCCAATAGGGAATCAGACACTTCGATGTTCATCCATGGCTTTACCAAGGTTTATATTGAGCTAATATTTCGTTACCATATACAGTACTTTGGGATGTGTTCTCTCAATTCCTAAGACAAAATTTGGCCTTTGGGAAATTTCATTTTTACCCCTATGTCTGAGCACCACGGACATCTCCAAAAAAACGCCATGCGCAGTTAATGGGTTAAGTACTGTCATTTGCCTTACTCTACTTTTTTTTAATTTTTTTTATAATGCATAGAGATATGGGCTTAACACAGGGGAGACATATTATAATTGTGTGTGTGTGAGTGGGGTGGGGGAGGCTCTGGGCATAGGTGTGACAGCCTGTGCCTGTACACTGAGGCCCAGCAGTTCTACTACCTGCATACACCTTCAAAAATCACCACTCCAGCACTAAAAACCACTGTTCATTGAGTAAAGGCTGTCTGTTCCATTCAATACTGGTACAATAGTGATGATGTTTTTTTGATGTCATTGGGTTTTGTGGAAGGTCAGTGAAGTAGCTATGTTTTAACAAAATTCAGATAGTCAAACTGAGCTCTGTTGCAACTCACTTCACTTCATAAAGCAGACTACCTTTCTAGCCACTATGATAATAACTGGCAAGAGAAATACCAGTACATGTCTACTCATTAAGTCACCTCTCAGACATCACGTATGTGGGAACTTAATATTCAGTGTAGCTATGAGGCATTCTCGGTGTATCTTTTACTTAACATTCACTTCATGAGACATTCTTCGTATTGTTTTTTATCACACGTGGGTTCCATGCAGTGGAGCCCGCATATGCGGAGGGTCAAGTGTACAAATTTAGGTTGTGCAGGTGACACAGTTCCATCAGATGAAAAAACATCTAGTAATGATAGTGATGTTGATGAAACTTATTTTTAACAAACTCATTAATCCTTTCAGTAGTATGATGTTTTATTCTCAGTACTGCCTGATGATTTTATTCAGCTGGAGTGAATTGTTGGAACTTGGGGAAAGTAGTGCACATTTTTATCTGTATAGGAGTGAGAGACTGACTAGGAGAGTGTATATGAGTGAGGTGGAGGGTATAGTGGAGAAGAAGCAGAGATCACATGAGATGGAGGGATAGGGTACAGTAATTAGATGTACCGGTATGAGAGAGGGGGGTGCAAGTTGGAGAGAGGGTACCCTGATTTCAGAGGACAGGGTGACGTGAAGGTGATTTGTTTGTGGCTCCCCTACCGGAATTAAGGCATCTGGCTATAAATAAAGTGTGTGTGTGTCATGGAGAGGATATGTGTGTGGGTGTTTGTGTGTGTCAGATGTAAGTCATGTGTGAGTGTGTATTTTGGGAGGATGTATGTATGTATGCATGTATGTAAGAGGAGTTCATTGTTTTTCTTAGGTGCGTGTGTGTGTATGTATTGGGCGGATGTATGTGTGTATGCATGTTTGTAAGAAGAGTTATGAGTTTTTCTTAGGTTTGTGTGTGTGTGTGTGTGTGTGTGTGTGTGTGTGTGTGTGTGTGTGTGTGTGTGTGTCCAAGTGTGCGTTCGTGAGTGTGAGCATGCATGCATGTTTACAGTCTGGTGAGGAAATATGTGCCAAATGAGAAAGAGAGAGAGAGAATATTAGCATGAAAATGGGAGGGAGAGATAGTGAGAGAGTTCAAGGAGAGTCTAGAGATTAAAGCACACTCTCTCTCTCTCTCTCTCTCTCTCTCTCTCTCTCTCTCTCACTTTAGATATGGTCATTGTTTTTTCGGTATTGGCTTATGGAACGAATTTCTTTCCTTTCGTCACGACTTTCATTTCTTCATTTTCTTCCTTCATTTCTCCCTTTTTCCTTCTTTCCTTCCTTCCATCATTTTCTTCTTCCTTCCTTCATTTTGTCTTTTGTCTCCCATCTTTCATTCTTCATTCCTTCCTCTCAGTTTTCCTCTTCATCCTTCTTCAATTCTCTTCTTCCATTCTCTCGTATTTTGTTCATTCCCTTCTTAATTCCCTCCTTCCTTCCCTCCCTCCTTCCCTCCCTCCTTCCTTCCTTCCTTCCTTCCCTCCCTCCCTCCCTCCCTCCTTCCTTCCTTCTTTATATCATAACTGTTAATTCCTTCAGATTTGTCTTCTTACCTTCCTTCCTTGTCTTCATTCATTCCTCTTTTCCTTCCTTGTTTATTAGTGTGTGTGTGTGTGGATGTAGGTAGGTGTGGATGTGCATGTCAGTTGGTGTGGGTGTAGCTGAAGGTAGGTGTAGGTGGGTGTGGGTGTGAGTTTGGGTGGGTATAAGTGGGTTTGGGAATAGGTGTAGGTGATCGTGGATGTAGGTGGGTTTAGGTGGATGCGGGTGAGGGTGTAGGTGAGTAGGTGTAAGTGGGTGTGGATGTGCATGTAAGTTAGCGAGGGTGTGGGTGTAGGTGGGTGTGGGTGAGTGTGTAGGTGAGGATAAGTGGGTGTGGATGTGCACGTAAGTTGGTGAGGATGTGGGTGTAGGTGGGTTTAGTTGGATGTGGGTGAGGGTGTAGGTGGGTGTGGGTGTAGGTGGGTTTAGGTGGATGTGGGTGAGGGTGTAGGTGGGTGTGGGTGCAAGTGTAAGTGGGTGTGAGTGTAAGTGAAGGTGGGTGTTGGAGTGGTGACAAAACACCCACATTAAATTTAGGTGTTCAAAACAACTCTCTCTCTCTCTCTCTCTCTCTCTCTCTCTCTCTCTCTCTCTCTCTCTCTAATCTTAATTCTCTTTCCTTTATTATTAGTAGTAGTAGTAGTAATATCATCATATTCATCATTATTATTATTGCTATAATTATTACACAAATCAGTACCTGCATTAATCGGAGAGAGAGTTACAATAAGAGTAATTTGACATTAATATAATAGGTTGTCTGACCTATATTATGCTTATAAATAGGGAAGGCCAGGGGGCAGATGGGGAGAGAGAGAGAAGAGATGGAGGTTGCGTTTTTTAAAAGGAAAGAAGGAAGTAGAGACAGAGGAGAGGGTAGTATAGAGTGTAAGGATAGGAGAGAGAGAGAGAGAGAGAGAGAGAGAGCAATAAACCCCTAAACACCCCCTCAAAGAAAACGAGCCCAAAGTATGAAAACACAGGGAGTGCAAAAAATATTATGTTAAGAAAAAACATCACATCCACACACACATATTTATTGTATTTTATTTTATTATTATTAAGCTTTTGGAATTATCTAGTGTAAATGTTGAGGTTTGTTCAAGGTCAGAAGGGCGTTTGTGTGTGTGTGTGTGTGTGTGTGTGTGTGAAAGAGAAAACTGGATATTTGTGTGTGTGTGTGTGTGTGTGTGTGTGTGTGTGTGTGAAAGAGAAAACTGGATACTTGTGTGTGTGTGTGTGTGAAAGAGAAAACTGGATATTTGTGTGTGTGTGTGTGTGTGTGAAAGAGAAAACTGGATACTTGTGTGTGTGTGTGTGTGTGTGTGTGTGTGTGTGTGTGTGTGTGTGTGTGTGTGTGTGTGTGTGTGTGTGAAAGAGAAAACTGGATATTTGTGTGTGTGTGTGTGTGTGTGTGTGTGTGTGAAAGAGAAAACTGGATATTTTGTGTGTGTGTGTGTGTGTGTGTGTGTGTGTGTGTGTGTGTGTGTGTGTGTGTGTGTGTGAGTTGTTTATTACGTTTGAGTGTGCGTGCTAATACGTTTGTGTGTATTTAAATACGTGTGTCCAGCATTGCGTTTGCTTGTGTGTGTGTGTGTGTGTGTGTGTGTGTGTGTGTGTGTGTGTGTGTACAGAAGTAGAGATATTTAGAACTGATTATTCGTATAATATTCTCTCTCTCTCTCTCTCTCTCTCTCTCTCTCTCTCTCTCTCTCTCTCTCTCTCTCTCTCCCTAAATCCTCAAATCCTGGCACGGTACATAATCCCATAATCCCCAGTCAGGATCGAACCTGGGACCACTATATCTGCACACACGGCAATTTCGTAGCGCCGTTTCCTTAGCAATTTAGTCTGCATATTACTTCACACTTTCCTGTATATTTTTTCCCGACGTTGAATCATTAACAGAAAAGGATATTGAAGTAGGATTCTGAGCACCCCTTCTTTAGTGATTTATCCTGCATATCGCACCTTAACATTACTCCTGCACCGTCCATACAGTTATACCCAGGAATTAATTAATCTGGTGTTGAAGGAGTTACTGATGGCTGTGATCAAATCCCTCTAAATTAAAAAGTGTAATAAAGATGAATAAAGTCGTCTGGAGATAGCAGGGATAGATACATAGGAGATAGATAAAAGGATAGATAGATAGATATAGATACAGGGATACAGATAGATAGATACAGGGATACAGATTGATAGATACAAGGGTAGATAGATATTGGGATTTACATAGATACAGTGACAGATAGATAAATACAGGGATACAGATAGATACAGATGCAGGTAGATACGAAGATACCGATAGATACAGGGATAGATATAGTGAAGGGGGTATAGGCTATATGTGCAGTTCCATGGAGAGGGAGACTGACAATTGAGGAAGTGAAGGAGCGTTGTGGTGTGGTTGTGGATGTGATAAGAAGCGTTAGGAGAAACACACTCAGGTGGTTTGGCCATGTAGAGAGGATGGAGAGTGAGAGACTGACGAGGAGAGTATATGAGTGAGCTGGGGGGGGAGAGGGAGGAGGATGAGATGGAGGGATGGAGTAGTGAGGTATATGAGAGACGGGATGTAAATTGGGGAGAGGACAGCGAAATGGCACGGGGCAGTGACATGGAGGGAGTTATTATTATTATTATTATTATTATCATTACTACTACTACTACTACTGTCGTTGTTATTATTATTGTTGTTATTATTATTATTATCATTATTATCTGTGACTGTTTTGTCAGGTGAAGGAATGCTATCTGTCTTATCTGATGAGTCACCTTATCACTGATACGATTATCTGCCTTCCTTGGGAGAAATCAGCGAGTATTGGGTTGGTGTAGGAAAATGATTTGTATTTTATCTTTTTATCTGTCTGTCTATCTTTTCATCTCTGTGTATCTGGTTGTCTACCTTTGTTTGTATTTGCATCTGTCTATGTCTACCTGTTAATCTCTGCCTATCTGTATCTTACCTGTTTATCCACCTCTGTCTGTCTAACATAAGCTTGAGAGAGAGAGAGAGTCGATTGATATAGGAAGTGTTCAGTTTTATCAGTCTATAGAAAAATAACAGTAAAATATAAAATGTAATAGCCGCGAATTGGCAGGGGACAGGGGAACGTGAAGGCGATTTGTCTGTGGCCACCCCTTACGGGATTAAGGCGTCTGGCTATAGGTAGGTCGAAATAGATAGATAGATAATTTTGTTTACTTTAGATCTGGTTAGTATCGGTGTGCATATAGAGAGGTATATGAGAGAGGGGGGTGTATGTTGGGAGGTGGGCAGCGAATTGGCAGGGGATAGGGGTGACATGGAGGGGATTTGTTTGTGGCCACTCCTTACGGGATTAAAGCATCTGCCTTTGGAGAGACAGATTAGAGGCAGAAACAAAACTATAGATAGAGAGATAGATAGATAAACCCGAGGCGGAAGTAAACATATAGAGCAGCGCGTCACCCTTTTGGCGCCCTGCCTGATGACGTCACCACCACGCCACCAATAATATCCAACAAACGCATTCCCCATTTATGACACATGTTATTTTTTTATACAGTATTTTTCCTACGTTTTTACCGATTTATATGTATAGCTAACGATTTTTATTCCTGGTATGTTTTGGTTTGTACGTATTTTGATTTTGAAATTTGCGTAATTTTTAAATGCTCTGTTTATCGTCTGGAAGGACGTTGTGTTTACCTGTCTCTGTGTCTGTGTACAAGGTATCTAAAAAAAAGAAAATTGTTATGGGATTTCCGTCAGATCAGGTGGATAGATGGGTAGTGGGTCAAGGAAGAGTTGATTAGATTTTGAGGTGGATCAGGGTCCGGATGCAGGAGCAAGTAGAGTATATATTGTTTGTGTTGGCGGAGGTATGCACTCGCTGAGATTTTGAAGCATGGCAGACAAAAACCGTAGAGTTAATTTACGTGAGGCCTTGAGTATATTCACCTGGTAGGAAAGGCAGGAAAATTATATCAGTAAAACATATTTTTTTTTATTGGCGTTGGCAGAGGTATGCCATCTTAAGTGCTTTCTAGTTTAATGTGTGGTTTCTGCTTGTTTTTTAAATACATTTGTGTTTTTACCTGACGATTTTGATAAACACACACACACACACACACACACATACACACACACACACACACACATACACACACACACACACACACACACACACACACACACACACACACACACACACACACACACACCTCCATGTCCCCCTGCCCTCCCCGCCAACAGCCTGCCCTCCCCCCAACTCACACCCCTTACTCATATATGCCTCTTCTAAGTTAAATAAAACAATATGTCCAGAGTAAGAATAAACCATGAAAGGAAACTCCAAATGGCAGATGTCAAAAAATTAAATTGATGAGATGGTTTTGTGATGTCCCGGATGATGTCTAAATTATTCAAGTGACGTCACACACCAGTCACATGCTGTCAGGCTGGAGGCGGTGTATGTAGGCTATGTCCTGTGTGTGTGTGTGTGTGTGTGTGTGTGTGTGTGAGAGAGAGAGAGAGAGGGAGGGGGAGAGAGAGCCAGTCTGTGTGTGTGTGTGTGTGTGTGTGTGTGTGTGTGTGTGTGTGTGTGAGAGAGGGAGAGAGAGTCAGTCAGTCTGTGTGTGTGTGTGTGTGTGTGTGTGTGTGTGTGTGTGTGTGTGTGTGTCCGGGATTAAGGCGTCTGGCTATAGATAAAAGGGTTATTTTGATCTGATGGGATTAGATAGGTATAAGGCCGTATGGTAGGTGGGTAAGAGCTTCCCTAACACCTGTCCCCTAGCGATTTATTTTGCACATTGACCTGGATTTATCTTATCTGTGTAATGAGGCGAGAATGTATCATGGGAAAATAGAGCGTAGATAGATAAATAGATTGATATAGAGATAGTAGTAAAATCAACTCGTCTGACTACACCTGGACAACAGCTGAGTAGCCAGGGGTTACGGAATATTGCCAGGTGAATATAGACCATAGATAGATAGATAGATAAATAGATAGATGGATGGATAGGTAGGTAGGTAGATGGATGAATGGATAAACAGTTAGATGGATGATAGATAAGTAGATAGATAGATGAATGAATGGATAGGTAGGTAGGTAGGTAGATAAATATATAGATAGATGGATGGATGGATAGGTAGATAGAGATAGATAGATAGATGGATGGATAAATAGATAGATATACGGATAGATAAATCAGGTTCAGCCGCATAATGATGATAGCTATCTAGAAAAATATATATGCCATATTCAAATCACGGAATGCAGTCATGAAAATATGAATCATTGTTTTTTTTTTTTTTTTTTTTTTTTTGGGGGGGGGGAAGCAGCGTTTTTATTATTATTATTATTTTTTTTTTTTTGGGGGGGGCTGCATTTTTTATTTAATCTCAATGGAACAATTTTTCTTGTTTTTAAATGGTGGAATATGTGAGCAGTTTATTTCTGTTTGAAATATTGATTGGGTCCCGTATTAAAGGGAAGGACTCTCTCTCTCTCTCTCTCTCTCTCTCTCTCGTCATTATATATATTAGACTTATTTTCTCCTTTTTTCCTGGGATATGGATGGAAAATTGGTCTTTAAAATGAGAGAGAGAGAGGGGGGGGGGTTCGTTTAGAAAGGTTAAACCTGTAAGGTGTTATAATGGAATATATTTCGCCCAATTTAATATTAAACACTTATTAGTATGTTTATCCATTTATTAACTTCCCTGTCTATCTGTCTATCCATCTGTCTATTTATTGATTTATTTATGGATGTTATAATTAAGGGGGAGGCCAAGGATGAGATTGAGGGATGGAGTGGAGAGGTATATGTGAGAAGGGGGTTGTGAGCTGGGAGCAGGGCAGTGAAATGGCAGGGGACAGAGCGACAAGGAGGCGATTTGTTTGTGGCCACCCCGTACGAGATGAAGGCGTCTGGTAATAGATAAGATAGACAGATAATGAAGTCCGGCGGTAGCTTGTGTTCGTGTGGTTAAAAAACAATAAACATCTTGGGTAAACAGAATGCTTCCGGACACCCTCTGATTAGTCTCTTTATCTGTTTATTTACTTAGTTATCTGTGTATTTGTGTATTTATTATCATTTGTTTTCCAGGATGTTATATTTAATGGGGTGCCAGGAGCCGTGTTCGTCCTGGTTTAAAAAATAAGAGTAAAAATGTCAGCCTGTCTTTCTCTCGTAGGTAAACAAATGATTCCGGAAATCCAACATGGCCGCCAACAACAACAACAGGTGAAGACAGCCAAGCGTAGGGTGAGTGTTTGCATTATTATTATTATTATTACTATTATTATTATCATCATTATTATTATTATTATTACTATTACTATTATTTAAATGTGTGTGCGTGCATGTGTGATTAATTATTATCATTATTATTATTATTATTAATATTATTGTGTGTGTGTGAGAGAGAGAGAGAGAGAGAGAGAGAGAGAGAGAGAGACTTTAATGTTTGTAGTTGTTTTAAGACAGGTAGGCACCAAAGACTGTGTGGTTTTATTCATCAAAGAGGAACTGAGTAGACGATGTGGCTGTTTTCTAGGTGGCATTGGAATATCTCCGTAACACTTTTTCCTTGGCGATTTATTTTATTTACAACCTAATATTGCCCTGTATATTGTTTGTGTCATTTTAATACCACAGTTTATACCACTAAGTCACTCTCTCTCTCTCTCTCTCTCTCTCTCTCTCTCTCTCTCTCTCTCTTGTTTACTTCCTGTCTGGCTACTTACACATCAATAAACTTAACAAAATGGCTGCCTATGTACCCCCTTAACTACCTACCTATCTACTGACATACTTACATACCTTCCTACTAACCAGCCTGCACATCTACCTACCCACCTGCCTACTAACCAGCCCACCTATCTACCTACTTACCTACCTACTGACTTGCCTTGCTTCCTACTAACCTACGTACTTACCTACCATCAGCCTATCGATACCAACCTGTTTACCTACAAACCTGCCTACATTGCTACCTACCTACCTACTTACCTCCCTACCTACCTACCTACCTAACTTACACAACAAGAGGAAAATACTTAGTGAGGGATGCCAAGTACTGGTTAAAAATGTTTCTCTCTCTCTCTCTCTCTCTCTCTCTCTCTCTCTCTCTCTCTCTCAATTCTTAAACTTAGGTGGAGAGAGAAAGAGAGAGAGATGGAGGTCTGAGATAAGGTAAATGAGAGAGAGGTGGAGAAATTGAAAAATAAAAAGGAGAAAATGAAGGAGAGAGGGAAAGGAAGGCAAAATGGAGGGAAGGAAGAAGGAAGGAAGGAAAGGAGCAGGAAGAGGAAGAAGAGAGGGAGGCGGAGGCAAGAAAAAGTGAAACGAAGGAGAAAGTAGAGAAGGAGGAGGGGAAGGAGAAGTGAGAGAGGGAGGAAAGGAAAGGAAGGGAGGAAGGAGGGAGGAAAGGAAAGGAGAAAGAAGGAGGTACGAGGGAGGAAAGGAAAGGAGGAAGAGGGAGGAAAGGAAAGGAGGAAGAGGGAGGAAAGGAAAGAAGACAGGGAGGAGGTAGGGAGGGAAAGAATAGAGGAGGGAGGTATGGAATGGGGAGGGGAGAGGGAGGTGGCCAGTGCCAAAGGACAACGTGGTGGAGAGAGAGAGAGAGAGAGAGGGAGAGAGAGAGGGTAAATTGGATGCTCAAGAGGGGGAGTGAAGGAGGGTGCCAGGGATGGATAGGGTGAGGGTATGGGTGAATGGGGATAGCAGAATGAATAATAGGGTGACTAATTGAAAAGGTGCAGGAGAGGGTGGCAGGGAGAGGTAGGGTGAGGATGTGGATGAAAGGGTGCCAGTAAGGGGAAACAGGGTGACAGAGGGGAAATAGGGCGACAGAGAAGAGGAAAAAGGGTGCAAGGGAAAGATAAGGGTGAAGGTGTTTCATAGGATTAGTAGGACGAGTTGAGGGTGCAAGTAAAGGGGTGTGAGTCAAGGGTGTGTCATAGGGTGCCAGTGAGGGTGTAGGCAGTATGAGTAAGGGTGTGTTATAGGGTGCCAGTAGGGGTGTAGGGTGTATGAGTAAGGGGTGCCATAGGGTGCCAGTAGGGGTGTAGGCAGTATGAGTAAGGGTTTGTTATAGGGTGCCAGTAGGGGTGTAGGGTGTATGAGTAAGGGGTGCCATAGGGTGCCAGTAGGGGTGTAGGCAGTATGAGTAAGGGTGTGTTATAGGGTGCCAGTAAGGATGTAGGCAGTGTGAGTAAGGGGTATATTATAGGGTGCCAGTAGGGGTGTAGGCAGTATGAGTAAGGGTGTGTTATAGGGTGCCAGTAAGGGTGTAGGCAGTATGAGCAAGGGATGCCATAGGGTGCCAGAGGAAGTGGGTGACACTGAGGGGGTGGGGTGCCAAAAGAACTGCCAGAGGGGTTGACAGTAAGGGGGGGGGGAGTGGTAGATGGGTGGGGGGTGTCAGTGTTGGGGGCAGGCAGTGGGAGAGGGGAGTGCCAGAGGGTGTAGGAGAGTGCCAGTAAGTAAGAGGGTGTCAGGGTGCTATAGGAGCATGAGGGTGAGGTGTGGCAGTGAGAGAGATCCTGGAGGGGGGGGTTGATCCTAGTGAAGGGAAGGGTACCCGTAAACAGTGTCTGTCAGAGGGGCATGAGAGGCAGGGAGGGAAGTGCCAGTGAGGGGCAGAGGGATGGGGAGTGCCATGGTGCCAGAGGGGGAGTAGGAAAGTGCCAGTAGGGTTGGAGAGGGGGTGGCGGGAGTAGATAATAGTGAGAGGAAGGGATGCCAGTAAGGGGGGGAGCGGTAGAGGGGGACGTCAGAGGGGTGGGATGGGATTAAAGGGCTCCGTAGGGGGTGACAGAGGGGGACAGAGGGAAGTGCCAGGGGGGAGGGGGGGACAGCGTGGTAAAAGGAGGAGCCAGAGATTGGTGAGAATACAGGAATGGGGTGCCAAGAGGGAAGTGGCAGTGATGGGGAGAGGGGGGAATACGAGGGTGCCTGAGGGAGTGTAGGGAAGTGCCATGGGGGCAGAGGGAGGGGGAGTGCCAGAGGGTAGATACTAGCGAGGGGAAGGGGTGCGAGTGAAGGGGGGGTGCCAGAGGGGGGGTGAGAGTAAAGGGAAGGGGTGCGGGTGAGGTGGGGTGCCAGAAAGGGTGCCAAGAGGGAAGTGGCAGTGAGGGGGGAGTGCCAGGGTGCCAGAGGGGGGTGTTGGCAGAGTGCCTGGTGGTGGTGGTGGAGGGGGTGAGGGGGGCGGGGACCCCCAGTCAGGGCAGCAGCAGCAGGGGGGGCAGGTGCTCAGTTCCGGCTTGTCTCCGCCTCTGAACTCTACCAGGGACCAACACCATCACCATGTGCTGACTCTCTCTCACTCTCACTCTCACCACCCTCACCATCACCACCACGCTCACCACACCACCACACACGGGCCACGCCACGGAGCATCAGGGAACGTCAAGGAGCGTGACGGAGCATACAGGTAGTGAGACAAAAGTAATAAAAGTGTTGTCTGTCCACACTCGGCCCCCTCACCACGCGTTCGTCGCCCCATACCCTGAGGCACGGAGCATCAAGGAGCATCAGGGATCATCGAGGAGCATCAGGGGGTGTGGGGAGTCCTTAAGGAGCGTCAAGGAGCGTGAGAGAGACATGGGAGCGTGAGAGAAACGAGAGAAAATTGCCGAGATAGTGTCCACACTTGACCCCCTCATAGCGCCCCCATCACCACGCTCACCATACCATCACCCAGAGGCACGGAGCAGCACGGAACAACAGGGAGCGTGTGGGAGTCCTAGGGAGCGTGAAGGAGTCCAAGGGAGCATAAGGGAGCCATAGGGAGCATAAGGGAGCTGCAAGGGCATCAGAATTGTGTGGGAAAATTATTGGCCTATGCCCCACACTCGACCTCGTCAACACCACATCATCCCAAGCACCATACACCAACACTGACTTACAGGGAGCATCAAGGAGCATAAGGGAGCGTGAGACAGGCACAGGGAGCATTAGGGAGCTTGAGGCAGGCACAGGGAGCATTAGGGAGCGTGAGGCAGGCACAGGGAGCATTAGGGAGCGTGAGGCAGCCGCAGAGTACGTGAGGAAGGTGGGGGAAGTGAGAGAGAAAAAAAAGTGATTAAAAACTGTCCACACAGCGTACTCGCAGCAGCCATGCCACGCGCCCTCCCGGAGCATTGGAAGTATCACCAGGAGCGTGAGAGAGAGCCACAGGAGCATTGAGAGAGCCACAGGAGCATTGAGAGAGCCACAGGAGCATTGAGAGAGCCACGGAAGCATTGAGAGAGCCACGGGAGCATTGAGAGAGCCACGGAAGCATTGAGAGAGCCACGGAAGCATTGAGAGAGCCACGGGAGCATTGAGAGAGCCACGGGAGCACTTAGAGAATCATTTGGAGCCACAGCGAGCCAAAAGAGCGTTGCAGAGAAGCTCATGAGAATTGTGAGAGTCTGCTGTGAAGTAAAAAATAAATAAATAAATAAGAATGAAATAAGGTGTGGTGGGACACTGAAATATTTGAGATAAACTCGCCCTCTTTAAGCCCTCTGCCCTTAGTGCCGGCCCCACAGCCCCTTCGTGCCAGCCGGGAGTGTTTGGGAGTCGCCAGGGAGCGTTGGAGGGAGTGAGGGAGTGGGAGTGAGATAGAAGAGGGACTTGGAGATATTAGTGTACTTGTGTCGAAAATTGCTGCACCAGTACCCCTCCCCCCTCTCTTCTCAGCCTTCTGCCCTTAGCCCTTAGTGGGAGCCCTTGGGAGCCTGTAGAACCCCTTGGGAGCGTATACAAGCCCTTGGAAGTGTGCAGAAGCCCTTGGCAGTGTGTACAAGCCCCCGGGAGCGTGTGGGAGTGAGTAAGAGGGCCTTGAAAAAAATATATCTACTTGTATTGAAGTTTATCATTGCTCGCTTCTCAGCCTTCTGCCCTCAGCCCTTAGTGGGAGCCTTTGGGAGTGTGCAGAAGCCCCAGGGAGTGTGCAGGAGCTCCAGGGAGTGTGCAGGAGTCCCAGGGAGTGTGGAGAAGCCCTGGGGAGTGTGGAGAAGCCCTTGGGAGAGTGCAGAAGCCCTTGGGAGTGTGCAGAAGCCCTTGGGAGTGTGCAGGAGCCCTTGGGAGTGTGCAGGAGCCCCAGGGGAGTGTGCAGGAACCCCAGGGGAGTGTGCAGAAGCCCTTGGGAGTGTGCAGGAGCCCCAGGGGAGTGTGCAGAAGCCCTTGGGAGTGTGTAGATGCTCCTGGAAATGTGTGGAAGAGTATTTATTAAAGTCTAAACAGTGAGATATAATCTTTGCTCAGAAATATACCGTAGTACCAATATATAGGTGTCAAAAGAGGACCTCATAATTGCCTAGATTATCCTTGAGGCTGACCTAGAGCAGCCCATAAGAGATTCCCAGCCCTTTCACAGCCCTTGAAATGCGTTGAGGGCTGACAGGGAGGAATCCAAAGAATCCAAAGCCCCCAAAGGTTAGTGAGACCTGATGGGAGTCGGTTCAGACCCGTCAGAAAGGGAGGAATCCAGAGCCCTTAAAGGTTAGTGACTCAGTGGGAGTTCAAACCTCCTAGAAAGACTTCGAAGTTATTTGGTTGACAGTAGGTGAATCCAAAGGTTAGTGACAGCTGATTTGAGGGAGTTCAAACCCATCAGAAAGGATTTGATGTTACTTATGTGACAGCAGGGGAATCCAAAAGTCGTGATCGTGACAGTGGTTCACCCAGGTGGAATCCAAACCTCTTTCAAGGACATGACAGGTGAGAAGAGTTCAACGCCTCTGTGCATGAAATGAGGGCAGCTAGACGAATCCAAAATCTATAATAGGCCAAAATAGTTGCAAGAGGATCAATTGAGAAGAATGCAAACCTCTCGAAAGTAAACTGGGACCTAACAAAAGGAATTCAGAGCACTGAGAAGAATCCAGTCCTTTTAAACGAGAAGGAATTCAAAGCTCTTACATTCGATTGAGGGGCAGTATAAAAAGAATCCAAACCCATTTCAAGCAGATCAGAACTGAGAACCACCTGAAGTGTCTTTGAATTCGTGACAGGAATCAGACTTAAAGGAATCCAAAACGCTTTAATACGATAGAGAAGGAATTGAACTCCTTTTAGACACAGATGAAGGGGATTTAAGTATTATTTAAGGGATGCAGAGGTTTTAAAGCCACCTGAAAGACCTTGGACTGAGACTGCCAAAGTGGGTGAAATTGTGAGGTGGAAACAAGAATTGGATTTCACTGGTGTAGTCTCTTTCTCACTGATTTTAATTGTCTAGCTGAAACAAGAGTAAAATAAAGAAATACTGTACAGGGAGAAAAGCAGTAGGCTATACAGAAGACATTGCACAGAACGGGGGAGACAAAAAGAAGATATTGAACAGAATGAGGAAGAGCAGACAGGATATAGAGGGACACTGTTGAACAAAAAGGGGAAGAGAAAAGAGTAAAGAGGACAGCATTGAACAGAAAGAGGAAAAGAGAGTAAAGAGGACAGTATTGGACAGAAAGAGGAGCATACAGAAGGAAGAGCAGACGAAATACAAGAAGACATTGTGAGCAGACATAATATAGGGACGTTATTGAACAGAAAAAAAGAAGAGGAAACAAAGCGAAGACATCAATGGAGAGGAAGATGGAAATGCACAAGGCATAAATAAAATATAAGTGGTAAGGACTGAGAGAGGACAGAGTATTAGCACTAGAGGAGGAGTGTATGAGCCACGACAAAAGCCCTTGGAAGGTGCCTTATATTTAGCTGGTGGGTGACAGGGAAGAATTAACTGGCTCTGCACACCCCGGTGAAAGTGGATGCAGCAACGGCAAAACAAAATTCCTCACACACCCTTAGCCAGCGACACATCTTTTACCAGCGTCTGAAGGATTTGGAGGCACTTCTGTGAAAAACAAACCACATGACCCAAGATTAGTTAGCAGTGGATGTGTGGAGGGTTTTTGAAGTTGATGCAGCTACACCAATGAGGAAAAGCCATTAACGAGATATTTTAGTACCAGTTTTTGAAGGATTTGTGGATTTGGAGGCGCCGCTGTGAAACACAAACCGCACAACCTGAGATTATTTAGTAGTTGATGCGTGAAGGGTTTTTAGAAGTGGGTGCAAAAACACAAATGAGGGAAAGCCATTAACAAGATCTCTTTGTATCGGCTTAGTGAAGGAATTGTGGATTTGGCAAACCAGCAAGAATTTTCAGCGTTGGGTGTGTGAAAGATTTAGTTCTTAAAACGATGCAGGTACATGAATAACTACCGGTAAGTCGTCAGTAAGATCTTTTGGCAGTGGCTGAGTGAAGGATTTGTGGGCTTGGAGGCAGCACTGTGTGAGAAGCAAATGCCGTTAACCAAGATTATCAACACTGGATATGGGCAAGAGTTTTAGCGCTGGATGCAACTAGGTCAGTAAATGAAAACCCATCGAAATCTCTCAAAATAAAACTGTGGAGGATAGTTGGGAGTGGATGCTGTATACTAGAAGAAGTATTAGTAACAAAATTAAGTGAACATGTAAGATGGGCTGGTAGATTATAGGAAGTCAACGTGATTTGTAACTAAAAAAAAAAAGCTGAAACGTGACTGCTACAGCCTTCAACAAATAGTACATAACTTTGAACCTTCCTGTAGTACTTAATAAATACTAATACTTCGAAGATTCTGTTGGGAAGTAATTTAAATGAACCAGAGATGAATGCAGTACACTGTATATTTAAAGACCTGAAACTCGTGGAAAGCATACCTGTGACCTGTTAAATTTGAAACTTAGAATAAAAGTGAATGTGACTTAGATTTGCATATAGGCAAGGTTTTAGAAGATCCTGGTGGAAATTGACCCGTAATTGGAGAAACCAAAACAATGTGAATAGTAAATGCAACCTGATTGAAGGAACTTAAAGAATGTGGAGAGTAAATGCAACTCATTACAGGAACATCCGGCCTTTTTCAATCCTGTGTACTTCCCCTTAAGCCTATTAAACCTTGGAAACCACATGCCTTCAGGACGTAAGTGTGTCAAATCCAAAAAGAATAAGATTTAGGACACAGTGCATACGGAGACTCAACTAGAGAATCATTAGTCCTGTGAAAAGTGAATGTGGCTGATGTCTGAAGATCACCTACGACTGAGAACCCTGAAGTGGATAATATAGCTTAGTGGAAGAAGCGACTGAGACATGGAAATTAAGCCACGAGGAGCCTGTACGGAAAACTTATCTACGGTACGCCCATGAGGAAGTGAACGCAACCTTTAAACGAAGAAATAAGGCATTCGAAGTGCCTACATCGTATTGAAACTTAAGGGAAATTACAAAGCGTATTGGAAAGTGAGTGTAACATATGATGAACATAAGACATTGGTACACACTGGAGGTTATTGGAAGGATCATGAATCCTGTGGAAGATGCCTCGCGTTTATTTGAGAAGTGAATGATACGTCTGATTAAAAATAATAATAATAATAATAATAATAAGCCATTTGAA
>NC_136968.1:36069552-36072052 GCF_032717465.1 Coenobita brevimanus | reverse complement strand
TAGATACAGTTGATACGTCGGTAGATTTGATTAATGAACAGTAGATGTCAGGTAGATTGGTAGGTAGGTTTGGTAGGTGAGATGGTCCATATGTAAGTAGGTAGGTAGGTGAGAATGAAGGATGGAAGAGATGAAGGAATATAGGAAGGAAAGATGGAGGGAAGGCAGGATTGAAGGAAAGGAGGAGGAAAGAAGCAAGGGAGAAAAGGCAGGCAGGAGTCAGGGAGAGAGAGAGAGAGAGAGAGAGAAGGAGGGAACATGATAAGAGAGGGAGGGAGGGAGGGGAGAGGAGGATATCTCAGACTCCTACCCCCCTCCTCCCTCCTCCTCCCTACTACCACTACCACAACTACCACCATCACTTCAGTTCGCCTCTACCTACCCCACACCCACCACATCGCGCCCGCCCTAACTACCAGCATTACCTACCACAACTACCAATATTCTTACCACAACTACCAACATTACCAAGACTATCAATCATTCCAAAACTCAAGTGGTATCATCTACCAACATTATTACTGCTACCAACATTATCACAACTACCACCACACCTGTCAACACCACTCATTCTACCACAACTACCACCATCGATCAACCATCATAAACCACAACCACAAACATCACAACTACCACCACACCTGTCAACACCACTCATTCTACCACAACTACCACCATCGACCACAACTACCAGCATCACTCAAAGTACCACAATTACTGAAAAAAAAAAACGAATTTTAAAAGGTGCTTTTGTGTGTGATTTTGATATATAAATTGAAATGAGAAAAAAAATAGGATAGCCAGAATTTTGAGTCTGAGAAATATTGGAAAGATCAAGAATTAATTGAAAAATAACTAAAAAATAAGAGATGAAAACAAAATAAGTGAGTTTTTGAAAGTGTGATTTTGTATATGATATTTTAGTGTTAATTAAATAATAGATGTTAAAATGAGGAAAAGTTATTCGTATAAGTTCTGAGTGTTTTAATATATTTGAAAATCGATTCAGAACGTAATTCAAAACAAAAATCCTGAGCAATGTGTAATGTTGGGCTCCACCACAACAACCACACCTACCACGATTCGAGAACTACTGCCACAACTACCACCATTCCGGAGGTACGTGTACAGTGACGTCACCTTCCATTGTGACATGACAGCTGATGTAAACAGTGACGCCATCTTGAATTGTGACGTCATAACCAGCTGATGATGTAAACAAAGACGCCATGTTGGATTAAGACGACAGTCAGCTGATTATGCAAACAATGACACCGACGTCTTGGATTATGAATCATGTTCTAAGTATCTTTTATTTCGTAACACCTCATTCTTGGCTGTTTATTCTCCACCTCAGTATCCTGTTGTATGTTAATGATGCAAACTCTGGCGATATTAAAGCGATGTAAATGCCTTAAAAAACATCAGGGTCCAGTATGGAAAATAAATCTCCAAGGAATGGGTGCTACGATGCCACCTAGAAGACTCCCCGTTGACGTAATGACAGTCAGCTGACGATGTAAACAATGACGCCATCTTGAATTGTGACGTCATGACAGTCAGCTGACGATGTAAACAATGACGCCATCTTGAATTGTGACGTCATGACAGTCAGCTGACGATGTAAACAGTGATGCCATTTTGTATTACTATGCCGCGACAATCAGCTGACTCATGTAAACAGTAGCACGTGGGATGGAAGACGGAGGAAAGAGGGAGTATAGTGAAGGAAGAAGGGAGAGAAGGAATTAGGGAAAGAATAGGAGGGAGGAAGAGAAAGGAGGGAGGGGAACACAGAGCAAAATGTATCAAATGGAAAGGAGAGAAGAATTGAGGACACTTATGAGAAGGAGGAGGAGGAGTCAGGGAAGGAGGGAAAAGAAAAAGGAGGAAAGAAGAGATTGAGAACTACATGATGAAGAGGGAGAAGGATTGGAGGAAGGAAGAGAAAGAAGGGAAGGGGGAAGAAGAGAAAGGAAAAGGGAGTGGCAGCCAAACGAAGGAAAATTTCAGAAAGGGAAGAAGGAGAGAAGAATAGAAAAACTGAAAAAAGAAAAATACTGAAGAGAACTTAGAAGACATACAAGGAAACGAAGAATGGAGGGAGGGAGGAATAGAGAGGAGAGACGGAGGAAGGAATACGAAGAAAATAAGAGGAGAAAGGGAGTGAAAACTGAGGAAGCTTGGAGGAAAAGTATGAAGAGGAGAGGAATAGAAAGAAAATATTTAAAAAGTAATAAAGAACTGAGGGAGGCAGAGTATAGAGTATAGAGACGTAAATAACCGAAGTAGTACAGGTAGATAGGTAGGCTGTGTGTGTGTGTGTGTGTGTGTGTGAAAGAGAGAGAGAGAGGGGAAATGTGAATGAACCTGAAATAAAGAGGTGAATGAAGTGAAGAATGAAAGAGATGGTCCCTCCCTATCCCCCTCCATCCCTCCCTCCCTCCCCACGACCTTGGCCCTCCCCCCTCCCTCCCACGTACCCCTCTCCCCCTCCCCT
>NC_136968.1:35952052-36064552 GCF_032717465.1 Coenobita brevimanus | reverse complement strand
ATAGATAGATAGATAGATAGATTTCGTAACTCCTCTTTAATAGTGATTTATTTTCCAGACATTAATTTGGGCAGACCAGCTAGTACTTGTAATAAAAACAATGTTATTTGCCAAGATGTGCATAAAAAATATATAAATATTATCAGAATTGTATAAGTAAAACAAGAGCAATTTTTTACGTCTGTGTATCTATAGCCAGACACCTTAATCCCGTAAGGGGTGCCTACAAACAAATCACCTCCATGTTGCCCTGTCCCCTTCCATTTTGCTGCCTCTCCCCGACTTACACCCCCCTCTCTTATGTACCTCTCCACTTCTTCCCTCCACCTCATCCTCGGTCTATACCTTCCTGTTACATTATATTTCCTTGATGATTCTTTACCTTGATGTAGTGCAATATACTACACCCAAGGAAGCTAATTCATCTGCACTTTCTTGGAACCGTAGAAGTTGTCTTGAGATTTGACATACTGAAATTTGTGTATATGAGGGAGGGGGGAGTGAGTTGGGGGGAGGGTAGTCAAATGGTGGGTGACAGAGCGACTTGGAGGCATTTTGTCTGCGGCCACCCTTTTGCGGGATTAGGGCGTTGGGCTATAGACAGATATAGATAGATAGATAGAAATTTGGGTGATTCTTGCAGACTCATTCTAAATTGGGAAAGGAAAGAGAGAAGGAAAGAAAGACAATAAGGAAAGAAAGGAACGAAGAAGAGTAGAGAAAAACAAAAAGAAGAAAGAAAGGAAGGAGGAAAGTAGAGAAAAACAAAAAATAATAAGAAAAACAAGAAAGACAAAAGTAGAGAAAAAAGAACAAGAAAAATGAGAAAGAGAAGAAAATAAAATGAATCAAGCCATGTCAAATCAAAGTACAGAAAAACAATAATAAGAAAAACAATAATAAGAAAAACAAGATAGAAAGAAAAATAGAGAAAAAATTAGTAAGAAAAACAATAAATAGATAGACAGATAGATAGAAAAAAAGAGAAAGAAAATAAAATGACTCAGTCCATGTCTAATCAGTTAACCACCCCATTGTCTCTTACTTTCTCCTTACCATTGATATTACACTAGTCAATGCCGTTATGAATTCTATGCCTGTGTTACTTCCCTTTTATGTCAGGCATGTAGCACCTGTCTACCTGCTCCCTGTCGCCCCTTTGTTCATAACACACACACACACACACACACACACACACACACACACACACACACACACACACACACACACACACCAGTGCCCTTTTATGCTCAGTGACCCGTACTTAGGCTATGGTGTCATGTGTTTACTTCTTTCCAGAGCTGAAAATATTGTCTAAGTATTAACCCTCTTATTCCCTGACATTTTATTATTCTAGCTATTTCCAGACGATTTTATTTAGTTAAGAGGGTCTGCTTGAAGTGGCAGGTCTTGATATAACCCTTAAGAAAGCCACGACATGCCATGACCGGCACAACAGCTGAGCAGAGAAAAAATAATGATGCTCTGTTCTTGTCTAGCGGAAAAGTTTTGGGTGTTTCTCGGCTATACTTGGCTCTATGGGAAAAGAGAGAGAGAGAGAGAGACAGAGAGAGAGAGAGAGAGAGTGAGAGAGAGAGAGAGGGAGAGAGTGAGAGAGAGAGAGAGGGAGAGAGAGAGAGAGAGTTCAATAGCTGGAAAGGAGACAATGCTTTGGTGTTCCTCAAAGCAGGGCAATTTTACAAGCCATACTGGGCAAGAGTTTTACTTATTGATACCAAATTTTAGCTGAAGTACTGTGTTCTCACTCGATTCGCCCACTTAAGAAAAGTATCCTAGCCTTGTGTGTGTGTGTGTGTGTGTGTGTGAGAGAGAGAGAGAGAGTACGAGGACGCAGACAGAAATAGGAACAAAACACATCCAATCACTTAAACCTCAGACAGAGTACCAAGTGGAAGGGACTCAAGTTTTAGGCCACATTACAAAACACAGACCAAAGCAATGTACAGGAAAAAGCACCACTGGGCCAGAAAAACAATATACGAAAAACAATGGGGCCTTAAAAACAAAAGACAACAAGGAGGGCAGGAGATCAGGCTGTGTTGATTGTCTTGTCTCCTCTGTCTGACAGAGCGTTGGACACTACGGGAGTCATTTCTGGTCATTGTCCTTTGTTTTGACAGTAACAGTGGGCCAAAACAATAGAAAAAACAACAGAGGATTATAAACAGGAGGCAGGAAGGAGGGCGTGAGGGAGGGCTGTTATGTACTGCCTCTTCCATTCAACACAACACTAGCAGTTGGACCTAATTATCTACGGGAGGATTCTCTCTCTCTCTCTCTCTTTCTCTCTCTCTCTCTCTCGTTTTTTGTCTGTACTACATTAGAAGGACGCATCGTGCCGATTGTGTACCCAATTTTTTAACGAGAGAGAGAGAGAGAGAGAAAGAAAGTGTAAATTTTTCCCCGTAGTACACATCTCAGACACTCCTGAATAAACACACACACAAACACACAAACTTATGTACACAGAACAGGCGAAACTTGGAATGTGACATCCGTAGACTTTCAGACAGCAAAATTTCGTAACGAGTTTATAGCCGATCGAAAGTTAGGTTAGGTCACTTTGGGCAGGGTTTGGTCTGATCAGGTAATTTTTGGTTGGGTTGGGTTCAGATCGACTAGATATAGACGGATTAGGTTAGATTGCTTTAGAATACGTCGGTTTTGATAGGTTTTGGGTTGGGTTTTATTTGGTTGGGTTAGGCTGGGTTAGGTTCGGTTGGATTAGGTCATTTTAGGCTTGACTGGGTTGGGTTAGGTCGGGTATGGTATGGTTAAGTGAGACTGGGTAGGATTTGGTAGGGTTAGATGCGGTTAGGCTGTGTCAGAATTGGTTAGGTTAGGTATAGGGAGGTTACGTGAGATTGTGAGGTTAAATACAATTAGACTGGGTTAGGTGAGGTTAATTTAGATTAGGTTGGGTTAATTTGGGTTGGATTAGGTCATTCGAGGTTAGGCAGGGTTCAGTTCGAGCAAATATGGATAGGTTAGTTGAGACTGGGCTAAAATATTTTGATTTATGCATTACGGTCTTTTGTTGGTCGGTCCTTCCAAAGTCAAACATCACAGGAGGTGAACGTGATTTTGTGTGTGTGTGTGTGTGTGTGTGTGTGTGTGTGTGTGTGTGTGTGTGTGTGTGTGTGTGTGCTCGCTTCGTGTTTCGTCTATCTTATATATTTTGTATGTGCCTTGTGTAACTAAAACTTTGTTTTTACGTTTGGCTTCTCGTGTGACTGAGGGTGGACTGCTTAAGAACAGCGTCCTTTATAGTTACGATTGCCTCTTCCTCAGTGTAGCATATGTTTTTAGTTTATTTAGCTCTCTCTGGACGATTGTATAAGAGCTTTGTGGAAAATACTAGAACTAGAACGATGGCAGTAGATCCTGCCGATTGTGTACCCAATTTTTTAACACGAGAGAGGGAGAGAGAGAGAGAGAGAGCTGTATGTGTGTGTGTGTGTGTGTGTGTGTGTGTGTGTGTGTGTGTGTGTTTGCATAATTATACTTGCATGCTGAAGTCTTGTATGTGTTCAAGTGGGATCAAAGAAACCCATCATCCCACACCTTCAACTGAAGCGCATGTAATTCTCTTCCATGATTCTTCTGTGAGTTAGAATTACACACACACACACACACACACACACACACACACATTTACTAACATGCATACAAAATCCTCTATTCACACAGGCTTAATATGAACTCAGCCATCCCTCCACACTCAGTATCCCTGCCTGACGCAAACACAGGCTCTCCTGCGTACACAGACGACTCAACACACACACACAGACAGACAGACGGACACACACACACACACACACACACACACACACACACACTCTCTCTCTCTCTCTCTCTCTCTCTCTCTCTCTCTCTCTCAAGCTAACTGGAATATATGTTAAAATTAATGATAAAATACAAATTAAGTCATCAAGGTGAAGACGTTAAGAATAGTAGTGAAGTCAGTGTGCTTTGTTTAGGTTGCAAGTGTATCCTGCTGTTGTTATGATATCCTGTGTGTGTGTGTGTGTGTGTGTGTGTGTGTGTGTGTGTGTGTGTGTGTGTGTGTGTGTGTGGAGAGTGAAAGAAACACAATGATTAAGATAAATAGATGAATGGAGAAGATGAGTGAGAGAGAGATTCAACACACAATAGAATGTCTTTTTGCGATGATGGTGGTGATGGTGGTGTTGATAATAATAATGAAGATGATGATGATGGTAATTATGAGAGGGATGTTGTTGATGATGGCATTATTTTGGCATGTGGCGAGGTGATGGTGATGATGGTACTATTAATGTCATGTATTTCAGAGTGTGGGCGGAAGGTGGTGGTGGGTGGGCGTGAGACACAGTACTGGGCGGTGCAGCTGGACCCTGACCTTCTGCACACCATTGCAGCCATATACCCTCACTGGTTTAAGGTACGCACTGGTGTTTAGGGTATCCCACAACAGATGTGCGTAAGTAGGTGGTAATGTGTATTGGTTCGTTAAATATGACGTGTGGAAATAGCTGTCTCAGGTACTTTATACCTCTTATTACCAAACAATTTATTTAGCTGAGGGCAACCTTTGTTCTTTAAGTGTGTTAGAAACTTAATTTAAGATCTTGACACTGAATGGGAGTGTGCACGTGATGGCACACTGCACCCTGGGTGGACCAGCTGTAGTGTCCACCTGTGAGTCAGACCTGCCTATACTTCCCTGCACCTTGTTGTGGAGAAGAGCCTGGTCTGCCTTTGGTGAGGTGCTGTCTACCACAAGGGGTTGCCAAATCCCTACATGGTGTATGTACTGTACTGTGCCTGTAGAATGGCCCATAGAAGCAGTTGGTTACCTGTGGTCTCTGGGTCTGCTTGGCCAGACAGACTTGGCTTAAGTGACAACAATAAATTAAGGTGTACAGTGTTCAGTTTAATGTCCTAAGCTGTTGTCAGTCGTTTACATCAGTTTTTGGCAGAGCTCTTCCTCAACTGAATGATATAGTTTGGTGGAAGCCAGAATGAAAGATGATACCGTACCTATTTAATGCTATTTGATGTCCTTCTCTACGCAGTGGTAGTAATATAATAGAGGCAGTTTAAGTGGTGTTTAAACCCAAAAGTATCTTCATGTCTTTCATTTTTCATGCAGGGTGATATGTAAATACTGCCCCACTAGAGACTCACCCGGGGGGTATCTTCTATGTTATGGAAATGGCACAATATACTGTTGTGGGACAGGGTGTGGCAGTGGGGGTTGAAATTAATGACATGGATAATGCTGACTGTCATTGCAACTGCACTAGAGAATTCTGTGGTGGAGTGGAAGATGAGTGCCATATATGGACCTTCCTGTGTTATGTCCTGGCAAATGTTAGACAGTTTATTCAGCAATGGAGAGGGCTTACTAACTGAAGGAGTTAAGATCTGGAGAATGACTCTGAGATGATGAGGACTGGTATATTGTCTGAAGAGCTCTGCCCTACTCTAGAGAATTTCTTTGGTTTAAATTTTTGAAAAGTAATAGAAATCTGAAGAATTGTTTTTATACAGTATCTAGCTAGTATGTAAGGTGACAGGGGGTCAAAATGGAGGAATGAAACATGGACAAGGAACTATGGGAGAAGGATTTTTCATGCCTTATTTAACATGATAGTCGGTAGAATGACATTGGACAGATTTATGTGCAGTGCATCTCTAAAGAAAAGGTAGAAATACTTGTATGTGCAGATGGCTACTGCTGTGCTAGTCTAGTGGTTTGTAACAACCTGATACTGAATAGTAGTTAAATGCAGCTTTGAACCAGAGGTCAGAAAAGAAGTTACTAATGATGGTACAGTACTGATGCATTACCTAGATATTAGCAGTATGAGTTACTGGAGAGAAGGGAAGTATTTCCGTTCAGTGCTGGCTTATATTATTTTGCAGATGCCACACTACAAAGCCCAAACAAGCATACTTTATACTCTGTTCACTTTACCCTGGTGGAAAATTGCCCTTTCTTCATTTTGAATGCTGAGCTGTAGCAAGAGACTAACACTGGAGCCTTTGTATTGCCTTCTGCCAATGAGCCACGAGAAATGAGCTGCAAAATGGTGAAAATCCCCTCCAGGTTAGAGGGAATCATCTTTAGTAGCCTTGCAAATGCGTCAAGTTGTCCTGTCGCGGTCCTCATATTGGTATAGGGTTGAGGGAGGCTACATTACAGTGAGAGTCTAGTGGACTGGTTATAAGGTGTAGTTTGTGTTGGTACTGAAGTGCAGGAGGGTGTTGACCACATCATTGTTTGGGGAGGTGAACTCTTGTCTCTCCAGGAAGAACAGCTTCTGTGGGGTGTCTGGTAGTGGTTGATGGAGGGTGCTGTTTGGCTACAGGTTTCTGATGTCTGGAGTGGCTCTGTGTTTGACTATATATTTTGAAGTGTTGTAATGGATGAAGAAAGAGGGACGTTTTTGAGGCATTCACTGTACAGTAGTGTTGGTTGCCAGTCATATTCGTCCACCCTGACTACACTTGGCCATCATCTGAGCTGGAAAGTGTCAAGGATCACTGTCAGACTGGAGTATATCAGTAGTGATATGAGCAATATTCATGAGACAGGAGGGAGTCTCCTTGGTTACTGGTGAAACCCACCCTCCAGTCTGATCATTCTTGGCCATCAACTAAACTGAAAGGGGTCAGGAATCATTATCATATTTAGAGTAAGTAGTGTTGGAGATGGTTTGCTGCCTGTTGAGAGTTGTGGAGTGTTGTGAAGGTGTTGCCAAGTCATTAGCATAAGGCAGAAACCTGCTAAATGTGGAGGAGGGATTGATAGGTAAGGGACGAAAAGATTAAAAAAAGAATTTGTTGTTGTTGCTTATCACTTGTATGTCTGGCCAAACACCCCACCAACAACAGGTAAGCAGGTGCTTTTGTGGGGCCGTCATACAGGTACTGTGCTGTGTAGTAATGTATATGCAGTGTGTAGGGAGGCAGCACCATCTCCTGGTTGGCAAGGGGTCTTTCCACACAAGTTACAGGGAAATATGACAAGGTATGGCTCATGGGTGGATATCACAGCTGCACCACTCAGGGTGAACAGCGCCACCACGTGTAGGCTCCTTGTCAGTGCCAAGAATATGTGTAAAAGCACATAATGTGCAATGTGTGTGTGTGTGTGTGTGTGTGTGTGTGTGTGTGTGTGTGTGTGTGTGTGTGTGGTCGAGAATGCTGCTGCCTTGCCAATGCTCTGTCCTTCAGTCTGACTTTGCCTTCATTCTGTCTCTCACTCAGCTTGTGTGTGTGTGTGTGTGTGTGTGTGTTCTTACTTAATTATATTTACACAGCTCTGAGTCAGACATGTCATGTCCCTTCTTGAATTACAGCTAAACATCATATGCTTTTTTAAGTTTATGATTTTTTTTCACACTTAGCAGCACTTGGTGGCTGGTTGTGTGTGTGTGTGTGTGTGTGTGTGTGTGTGTGTGTGTGTGTGTGTGCAGAGCATGTGTATCAGTGTTTGTATTTGTCTGTGTGGATCTAAAAGCAAATAGGTGAATGTTTATTTTTGTGTGTTAAATCATAAAGAGTAATGTGCAGCTGTGTGTGTGTGTGTGTGTGTGTGTGTGTGTGTGTGTGTGTGTGTGTGAGAGAGAGAGAGAGAGGGAGAGAGGGAGGGGTATTTTAAGACTTCAGTGAGTTATTCTTGCTTTAATTTTCATTATAATGGAAACCTTAAGATCCAAGCACATACATATGCAGTCTTTAAAATCATTCAATCTCTTCAGTGGTTTACATAAAGAAAATGGTAAGCAAGACAGTCAGCCAATTCTGTGTTACCCGCTATGATGTTTGGCCGTATGAAGAGAATGGAGAATGAGAGACTGACTAGGAGAGTGTAAGTGAGGTCAAGGTGGGGAGATGCAGGGTTGGGGTGGAGAGGTATATGAGTGAGGAGGGTGTGAGTTGGAGAGAGGCAGGCAGATGGTTGAGGATAGGATGACAGAAGTGATTTGTTTGTGGCCACCCCTTCCCAGGCTTAAGTCATCTGGTTGTAGATAGATAGATAGAGGGATGGGTAGATAGATAGATAGATGGATAGGTGGGTAGATAGATATTAAAAGCTGCAGATGTTGATGAGGCTAATCTACCATAGTCCAGTAGATGATATTTTAGGGCTTCTGACAAACTTGCTTCCCTTAAAGACACTACACAACTTGGACAGTGCCAGTCACCTCTAGGGCATCAAACCCATACAGGATCATCACAGCAGCTATGGCATTCAAACCAACCAATATCTTTTTTTTCATCGTAACAACTAATGTACTCTTTTCATCATAACATGACCCAGATTTTTATCCATTCTCTCTCTCTCTCTCTCTCTCTCTTGTACCTTACCTCATCCATAGGATACCTCATACTTAGTCGATAATAAGGTCAGGATGGTAATGATGATGATGATATTTCCCTCTGTACTAGTACAGTACATGCAATTTGTAACACTCTGCTTTCTTCTTTCCAAGCTCACACTTCCAGTTTTCAACTCAATAATGAAGTTCAAGTTGGTAAGATTTATTGGTATTTCATGGTTTTTCAAGGTGGTGTGTGTGTATACATGCAGTGTGCATGAGAGAGAAAGAGAGAGAGGGAGAGACATAGCATTTTATACGTGTATATATATGTATATGTACAGTATATATACTTATATATACTGGTTTATATACCTACCCCACAGATATTTTTAAGTCTATCCATCTATCTATTGCCAGATGCCATAATCCAGTAAGGGGTGGCTATTTGACTTTGAGTTATTTGTTTTACGGGGAGGGGCACTAACCCTCCACCAACCCAGTTGCTGACATGTAGGGAGCACATATGGTTTGGTTATATGGTTACCACCCAGCGTTGTAAATGGTTTCCTGGCTTACAGGAAACCATTTGGCTTGTCACTCAATGTAAAGCCACCTGTAAAGGAAAGAAAGCAATAAGAAGTGACAGGAAAGACGGGAGAAATATGAAGAGAGGAGGACAGGCACAGAAAAGGAATGATAAAGGCCAAGGAAGAAGTAGGCTGCACTACATCAAGTGAGTGGATAATGGTCACCACCACCTACCACTAGGTGCATAATGATAATACTGTACAACAGGTTGAACTTAGAAGCCATATACCCGTGAGTTAGACCAGGATTTAAATATTTGACTGTTGTTTGAATGTTTGTGTGAGCCATTTATATGTATAGGCAGATCAAGATGTAGAAGAGGATACAGATAGAATGAAGGAGAGAGAGTGTGGTGTGGCTGTGGTATGTTCAAATTAATACAGTATTCCAATATCTTACCCGTGTCTTCCCCTTCCACTGCCACGCAACCTTCCCTCCCAACGATTCCTCTATCCATTTTTCTCAGGTTTTCCCCTCCTCTCTTCAGTTCTTAGTTTTCCCACACTTCATTTTCCTATCATTGCCATAGTCTCATCATCATTGTTTGCTGCTGTTTTGTGCCACAGAATTTCCACCTACCTTCCCTCCCAACTGTCCCTCTCCCCATTTTTCCTCTGTTTGTCCTCTTCATTTCTCAGTTCAGTTCCTACTTTTCCCACACATTATTTCCTTGTAGTTGCCCAAGTCCCATCACCTTGTTTTCCGTTCTTTCTTTCTACATTATTTGCTGCTCCTCTCATTGCCCCCCTCAGGACTTACAGCAATTCCTCAACCCCATTTCTGCATACCACAGAGTTTTAACTTCATTATTATTATTACTTTATTCTATCCATCTGTCTATTGCCGGATGCCTTAATCCGGTGGCCACAAACAAATAGTCTCCATGTCACCGTCCCCCACCATTTCACTGCCCTGCTTCCAGCTCACACCCCTCTTTCTCCTATACCTCTCCACTCCATCCCTCCATCTCATCCTTGGCCTCCCCCTCCCTCTGCCCCCCCCTCCACCTCACTCACATAGACTCTTCTCATCAGTCTCTCACTCTCCATCCTCTCCGCATGGCCAAACCACTTCGGTGTGTTTCTCCAAACACTTCCCATCACATCCACACCACAATGCTCCTTCACTTCCTTCTCTGTCAGTCTGTCTCTCCGTGTGACTCCAACTCCATGTGACTCCAAATACTCCTTTCAAGTAACTCATTTCCACTGCTCTCACTCTTGACTTGTGTCACTCTCATCTTCAATGTCAGGACCAACTTGCCTAGCCCCAGGCTCCTACACTCCTCATGGGACAACATAGGATTGGATAATGAAATGAAAATGAGATTATTATTTTTTTTATTATTATTATTATTATTATTATTATTATTTTTATTTTTATTGTTATTAATGTTATTTGCTTAACTAACATCTAATCTCTCCAACAGGACTGCAATCTAAACGACCTAACCAAGATGGCGGACGCTGGTGGTGGTGGCGGTGGTGGTGGTGGTGGTAATGGTGGTGGTGGTGGTGGTGTGGGGGGTGAGGGGTCCAAGCCCCCCTTCATACCCCTGTCACCACCCAAGTGCGAAGTAGACGACTCACCACTTCAGGGCAAGACTCTTAATAAAAATAAAGAGTGTGAGTAGTAGTGATGGTATTTTGTATCTATCTGTCTGACTCTTGTATCTATCTCTATCTATCTGTCTGACCCTTGTATCTATCTCTATCTATCTGTCTGTCACTTGTATCTATCACTCTCTGGCTGTCTGTCTATATATCTACACTTCACTGCAGAACAAGACATTAAATAGAAATAGTGTGATAGTGTGAGCATCGAGGAATTCTCTTGATGGTTAGATAGATATTGTAGATAGATAGATATATTACACACACACACACACACACACACACACACACACACACACACACACACACACACACCTGTAAATCAACAACTTTGAGTGACCGAGATACTTTCAGTGTAATCTCTCTCACTTTCCTGTCACCCCCTCCCCCTCTCTCTCTCTCTCTCTCTCTCTCTTTCTTTCTTTCTTTCTTTCTTTCTTTCTTATCCTTCCTCCCTCCATCCCTCCTCTTTCCTTCCTTTCCTCCCTCCTTGCATTCGTCTTTCATGTCCCTCACTTCATTTACCTCCCTCACCTTCTCTCCCTCACACCATCCCTCCCTTTCTCCTCGTATCTCCCTCCCCCTCCTTCCTCTCTTCTTCTGTTGTCTTTTTAATCTCCTTCTCTCTTTTTCTCTCCCTCCATCTCTGTCTACCCCATCCTGCTCCACCCCCTGTCACTCTCTCCCTACCTTCATTGCTCCCTCACCCTGTCCTTTATGCCTGTTTTATCTGTTCTGTGTCTTCTACCACACTCTCCTCTCTCTCCATCCCTCACTCCCTTCTCCCTCCTCTCTCCATCCCCCATTCCTCTCTCCCTCCCTCACTCCTCTTTCCCTCCCTCACTCCTCTTTCCCTCCTCCCTCTCCCATCCTAGCTCCCTCCCTCCCCCTCCCTCACTCCTCTTTCCCTCCTCCCTCTCCCATCCTAGCTCCCTCCCTCCCCCTCCTTCCTTTCCTGTTTTTACCCCCCTCTCCCCCTCTCTCTTATCCTCTCTGGGTTTTCTCTCTCTCACTTGTCACACCCACCCTCACAACCTCCTGTCTAATCCGATTCTAGCATCAATTTTGTACGTTTGGGACAATTACTTGACTCCTCGTTAACAAATGGCGTTCAGGACGGTTCTGGGATACAGGAAATGTGTTGTTGGTTTGTTATTTCCCCTCGTAGCTCTCTGCCACAGAGTTCACCGAAGTTGGAAGTGATAATAAAACAGGGTTGATGTTACGAAATGTCTCCTTGACCCCTTCTCAGAAATAACCAACAGAGTGGACTGACTTAACCTTCTCAGAAATAACCAACAGAGTGGACTGACTTAAGTGTTCTGTGTGTGTGTTATTTTCAAGGCGTTCTACTTTTGAAAACCAACACCACACATCCATTCTTGAAGTTAACGCGTAGTGATCGTGATAAAATCAGCGTCAGAGTGGTTTTTTTTCTCCCCATCATACACACAGGAACGGCAGCCAAGTAGAGTGATAAAAATATTATGTTTGTGTATGTAGTGTGTTATTGGTGCTCTGCTGTTGAGTCTTTTTTAATGTAAGGAAAAAGAAACCAAGAGCCTGATCATGTAGTCTGCTCAGGCTGGAAGTTATACGACAGTGCTAGTGTTATTTAATGCCTCCTTGACTCCTTCTCAAAAACTATCAATTGCATATAGTGAGTTGATCGATATGTGTATTGTATATGCTATTTTCAAGCTGTTCCACTGCTGGGAAGTATCACCAAATACCTAATCCCAGAGTTCACCTGAGTTACAGTGATAAAAATATTGGGGGTAAGGTTGTGAGATGCACAGACTATATTTTGATACAAAGAACAAAGAACATTTATTTGAAAAGTATAATGAATAAGAGTATATGAGTTCCAAAAATGTATAGAATTTATTTTTTAAAAGAGTATGTTAGTTAGTGGAAGCCAGTTTGAGTTTTAAAAGATAACAATGGAACAGTCATCCTGTTGTGATTGTGGGCACGGAGTCATGTTGATGGAGCTTGAAGTGCGTGATGTAATATACCACAAAAGACGGGCATTTATACTTCATTTATAAGTTTTACTTAAAAACACAAGCAAATTATATTAGTATAGTTGCATTGCAGAGAGTGCGGTGTTGTGTTGCATTTATGAAGAGAGGAGATGGAAGATGCATAGTTGATTTAAATAGCATCTTTACACAGGTGATCCATGATTTCACAAGGCAAATAGTCATTAGTTCTAAATGTTAGTTTATTACACATGCTGTGTAGACTTCATGCTTTGGGCACTGATGAGGAGCCTACATGTGTTGACGTTGTGCTCCCTGGGTGGAGTAAAGCAGCTGCAGCACCCACCTGGCAGCCAAACGTCCTCATATTTCCCTGTATCCCATCGTAGGCAAGGTCTATGGTCTGACCCTAGCAAGGCATTGTTAACTACAGGGGGGTGCTGAGTCCCTGAATGGTGTATGTACTATGTACTGTACAGTACTATACCTATAGAGTGGCCCCACACAAGCAGTTGCTTATGGCCAGACAGACCATGGTTAAGCAACAGTGACAACAACAACAGCTTCATGCTTTATTGAGGAGTTGATAATAATAACAGACTTACACGTCAACAAGAAGCGATTGGAGAATGTTGTTCAACCACTGTTTCAGAAGATAGAAAAGTAGAAACATATTTTTGATCAAATGTAGATTAATTATGATTCAACTTCAGACCACTATATGCTGTGGCTGTTGGGAAATCCCCTAAGTGTAATGTAGTGTGGATGGATTGAAATGTCCAGCACAATGCAGTACTGTAAATGAAAAAAAGATGGAAATTGTCAGTAAAGAATAAGAATGTTGTTTGATTGTTACATTCAAGAACATATGTCAAAATGATGCCATGCCTGGTCTGAAGGAATCCCCATATTGAGGTTGGCCATTGTACAGGTAATGTTTTCTGTGGATTGGAAGAATGAAATATGTGTAGTGAGACTTTTAACAATGGTAGAGTCTCTGCTTGGACTCTGTATACTTTGCTGAATGTTTCCTGCCTAAGAGTTATGATTGTGTGTCTAGTTACCAAGCTTGTACTTAAGTGTGGAGTTTCGTAGATTTGTTGGTGAACCGCGAACTGGCCCCTAAAATAAACCAAAGAAGATGAAAGATAAACCTGCGCCATAACCGACCCCAACAAACATCACGTCAAAGTGTGCGTATATCGTAATGTGTGCGTGAGTGTGGTTCTGTGCGTTAAGATGGTGGGCGTGTGGCAGTGTGTGGGTGGGGAGGTGGCTGGGGGTCCCATCTACTCCATGTACCCCACTGTCTGTGTCTTAGACCACGCAACGTTTGGTAAGTCACTGCGAGGTATCACGTTAGCAGTTTCCTAATACTGTGACTTTCCACTATGCCTTTCAGTCTTCCAGCAGTCCTTGATTTCCCTCACTTTTTTTCCAGTCTTCCAGCAGCCCTTTCTGTCTCTCACTTTTTTTCCAGTCTTCCAAAATTCCATCCTCCTGATATTCCAGTGTTTCCATTTTCCAGTATGCCAACATTCCATTATTCAGTACAGCAATACCTCGTTTAGAATTATCTCATTTAACACATTCTTCACTATTAAGCTGTTCAGTTACATAGGAACAATTTACATGTAACATTCCATTGCTAATTACTAAGTGTTCAAGATATGCAGTGAAATGTCAGGATTAAAATAGCTCACTGTATCTTGATATATCACTTATTTCTGTAAATTGTGTATGGACTTTATTACACACACACACACACACACACACACACACACACACACACACACACACACACACACACACACACACCAAAATTTGACTTATTGAGAAACAGAGACAGGACCCCACAAGCATAGCTCATTTCCTGTATATCACAATTAGGTAAATACAACTAAGTACAGTAAATACACACACACACACACACACACACACACACACACACACACACACACACACACACACACACACACACACACACATTAGATTCAGTTTAGCAGTTACTGCAGTCTTGAATGTAATTATTTAATATTTAAGAAGATTATTTGTCTCTGGACCATAGCCATCACTTAAAGATATTTTTACATAACACAGTCATTTATAGGAACACATCAATATATAATGCTGTTTTATTTTTCCAGGCTTCCATTTTTCCAGCCTTAATTGATTCCTTTTTTCCATTATTCCAGCATTCCATAATTTCTCTGTTCCATCATCATCATCATCATCACACCCAGTGTCACACTAATTTAAGTCTGTTTTCTCTGCAGCCCTCAAGGTGAAATTGATGCTGCGGCGACCAAGGGAAGACTTGGTCAATCGCGGCGTCATTCCACGTGAGTATCCCTCCATGTATCTGTGTGTGTGTGTGTGCATCTATGTGTATCTGTTCTTGTAGCTGTTTGTAGCTGTCCATGTATTGTCTGTCTGTCCATGTATCTGTCTTAGTTTTTTATTCTTTTATCTTCTTATTTTTTGATTCTTTTATTTGTTTGCTCAGATTTTACTTTTGCTTGAATTTGCTGTTGCAGTTATTCAGTCGTATGTGTATCTGTCCATGCTCTGTGTATGTCTTCATGTATATGTCTGTATCTTTCCATGTATCCCTGTGTTCATCCCTCCATCTGTATCTAACCATGTATTTTCTCTCTTCATGTATCTATCAGTTTATCCACCCCTCAACATCAGTATCTATCAGCCAAGCTATATATGCAAAGGAAATATAACCAGCTGTCCAGCTATTGTGTACTGAACCTGACAAAGATCTCTATCCTCTTTCAATGCAGTTAATGGTCAGATGTAGTTCAGTTAGAGGTTTGGTTTGACTTTACTCATTTCATTTTAGCTGTAAAATACCTCTGCAGCTTGAATACTGAGTTGTAATAAGAGAGTAACAGTAGAAAGCAGTGCCAGTCATAAAATAGTGCAATGGAAAGGATGTAGAGCTATAACACTTCCCTAATTTGTCACTGAGCTGCACAGGATAGGGAGAAGAAAGGAGAGAAGGAACAGTGAGGAATAAAAAGAAAAGAGAGCGATTGCACAAAACATGAGAGCACAGGAAAGGAAACAGGGTAGATAGGAAGGAGGAGAAAGAGTGAAGGAAGATAAGAAAATGGGGAGAGAGAGAGAGAGAGATGGAGAAGATGAAGTTACTTAAAATTATGAGTAAAAGTGAATGAAGTGTAGTAACCAGGCAGACTCATTCCAGCCTCCTAACAAAGGCTTATCCATGACTTAGTATAGCATTAACATTGAGGACTCAGTTCCATCAGGTGAAAAGACTGATTATAATAGTATGAATCTAAGGGTTAAGGTACTTAGGAAAGTGATGATGACGATGATGATGACACCTACTGTGATGGTGGTAATTAACGTTGCTTCCCCCCCCCCCCCAGCGATGAACACCCCCACGGCATTCTACGAGCAGCGACAGAAGCTAGACATGGCCAAAAAACATGACATCCTGAAGCAGAAAATGCAGCGGCGGCCTGACCGGGAGGAGCTGGTGCGACAACACATACTGGAAGGTGAGTTTTTGTTGTTTGTTGGCCTTTGAATTCTATCTATCCATCTGTCTGTCTGTTTATCTATTTATCTTTTTATCTATCAGACACATTAATCCTGTAAGGGGTGGCTGCAGACAGATCACCTCCATGTCACCCTGTCCTTTGCCATCTGAGCGCCTTGTCTTCATCTCATATCACCCTCACTCACACACCAATCCATGCCATTCCTCCATCTTATCCTCAGTCTCTCCCTTCCATTCCCCCATCCCCTCCACCTCACACATGTACCTCTTCACCCCATTCCTCCACCTCATCCTCAGTCTTCCCCTTCTCCTTCCTCTCTCCACCTCACTCACATACACTCTCCTAGTCAGTCTCTCAGTCTCCATCCTCTCCGAGTCCATAAATTACCAGACGTGTACTCGTCTTCCACTTGACTGGGCAGTTTCTCACATGTTAAAGGGACAGCTCAGTTAGTATTATCAGACATCATTCCTGCATCATTTATTCATTTCCCACTGCCACTCCAACACCCACACCAGCAGACTGAGCCATTCCCAGAGCTCACAATATACTGCCAGGGTAATTTCAGAGGAGTGCTACGTATGGGCCAGCCTTCATGACCCTTCAAAATCAAAGAGTGTGTCATGAGCTGGATAAAAATGGCGGGAACTGGAAAGTGGTAAGTGAGAAAGACATCCACAGGCTCAGTGAGTTAAAATGCTGTTTACAGTGCAACATTTCTACCCTTTGATACATTTCTGCTCTCAGTCTGGTGTAAATGAGTTAAGATGCCATTGATGTTGATGTATTTCTACTCTTAATCAGGCGTCAGTGAGTTAAGATACTGTATACATTGATCAAGATGTTTATATTGATACATTTCTGCTTTCAATCTGATGCTGTATACTTTGATAAATTTCTACTCTCATTCTGGTGTTGTTGGTTTAAGATGCTGTTTACGTCAATACATTTCTACTTTCAATCTGATGCTGTTTACATTGATACATTTCTGCTCTCAATTTCGCCAGCCTAATGAAACCTTCTTCCCCCCCCCCCCCCCACAGATGCCCCCGGTAACATCGACCCATCACTGGTGGAAAAACAGAAGCAGCTGAAGCGTGCCAGAATAGCCGACGCCATCAGTGACCACTTGTGTCAGAGGCCTGGACCCCTGGAGTTGGTCAGGGCAAATATACTACACACCACAGAGCACCTTGAGAAGGCCGTCAAAGGTATGGATTTGGATTTGGGTGTTTATGTCATTGTAGGACTGGTTAAGAACCATTTGTGTGTGTGTGTGTGTGTGTGTGTGTGTGTGTGTATTTACCTATTTGTAGTATACAGGAATTGAGCAATGCTCGTGTTGTCCTGTCTCCATATCCACATTTATCAAGTCTACCTTTACACACATGAATGTTTTTCTCATGCACCACCTCTTTGTCTAAGTCGTTCCAAATATTTAAGTGTGTGTGTGTGTGTGGTTGGATGTTTTTTGTATGCATGGGTGGGTGGGTGTGGGTGTGGGTGGGAGGGTGAGTGTTTTTATAGAAGGAAGAAGGAACCAAAGGCCAGAAGCCTGCAGGATCGTTCCCTCCAAGAGAAAAAAAAATGACAGGTAGGGCCCCCCAAAATTATGCTACTGTAATACTGTACAACTCATACATACCAACCCATCCCACCTTTGGGTACTCAGGCATAGAAAAATTAATAAATAAAAAATAGAAAAACAACTCAGAATCAAAGGTTGGAGAAGCAGAAAAAGTTGCTTTTATAAGTAATTTTTTAAGATTACCTAAAGTCATGGTTTCTGAAATTGAATAAATATAAAATGGAGGCTACCTGTACTGATGATGATGATGATGATGATATTAACAATGATAATAATAATAATAATAATCTATCTATCTATCTATCTATTGCTGGACACCACAATCCCGCAAAGGGTGGCCATTTGACACTGAGTTAGTTGTTTTACATAATAATAATAATAATAATAATAATAATAATAATGATAATGACATTCTTTCTTGCCACCAGAGGGTCAGTTAATGTTCAAGAGTACAAGTGAAGGTGAGCCTCGCAAACACCCGAGCCTGTACGTCCAATATGAGGATGAGTCCAGCAGCGAGGGGGCCATGTCCCCTGACCAAAGTGAGGCTGGGGCCGGAACCGGGGTGGGGAGCGGAGCAACAGGGGTGGGAGTAGGTGGGGAGATGCTGTCACCCCCTCACACAGCTGTGTTGGTGCCACCGCCCCCTCCGCCCTCTGCGTCAGAGCATCCCACCCCATCACCGTCCCTCACCTCCACCACCTCATCCCTATCCCCGATTTCATCCCTGTCCTCCCCACCCCAGCACCCTCTCCTGCCTTCCCCCCAGGCACCACCCACCCTGCCCCACACCCTGTTTGTGGCCCGCACTGCCCTCCCGCCTGCACTCACCACACCACCCCAACAGAACTCAGCCCCAGGCAAGGACCAGAGCAAGAGCCGCAAGAAGGCCAAGGGAAAGACCCAGCCCAAAGCACGAACCATCAAGTTTCATGAGTATAAGGTGAGGACAGATCTCATTCACTTCACTTGGTGTAGATTTTTGTCCTTTTGCAGCTTTTTCCCCTTGATTAATAGCAAAATATGACAAGACTACAGCTGCACATCATCTACATATTGTATTACTTCTTCATGACTAGCCCAGTATTGTAATGGCAATTCACTGTTACAACTTAGCATTAAAGATCATGAGGTGGCAATTTTACATCAAGTTACAGTGAACAGGATGTAGGTGAAAAGAGGAAGGAAGAAGTAAAGCATCCTTAACCACCCCTATCTCCACACACCCCACAGGGTCCTCCTAGCGCAGTAAAGAGAGAATCCAGCAGCAGTCATGCCGAGACCTCGTACGACATACTCCTTCAGCAGCAACAGCTCTTCCTGCAGTGTCAGCTTGAACTTAAACAAAAGGTGAGGGTGGAGAGAATAGGAGGGAGGGGGGGAGAGAGGGTTTCTGTTCATCTGTAAAGGCTCCACCATACCTACATGCCCCAGCATCTGTGATCACCTACTGGCAGCTCTTCATGCTGCTCGGTCTATAAATTACAGTTGGCTATCATGTTTTTCTCTTGTTTTCTGGACCCTACCACACCCCATCATTATGTGGAAAAAGAGTTCTGGAAGAAGTTGATGATAATGAGTGAAAATATAAATTAAAATAATTCCTTTTATTTTCCCACAGTACCCGCAGATCATCCTCCCAGCCGGCCTCAAACCTAGTCCCCCTGATGCTTCCCCAACCAGCACACTGCTCAAGGTGGCACCCACACCTCCACCTCCACCCTCATCCACCTCCACATCCACCTCCCTCACCCTCCTGTCCACCTCCTCCTCCACACAGTCACCCACACCTTCATCCACACCCCCTGCCCCACCCCCTCCACCTGCACCACCAGAGTTGAGTATCAGGATACACACCAAGCTGGAGGATATGAAAGGTGAGCATGTTTTCTATCTTTTATCTACCTCTGCCTCTGTCTCTACCACCACCTCTACCTTTGTTTCAACCTCCACCTGTGCCTCTTCTGCACAGACAGGGTATGTTTTTATGCCTATCCACAAATACAGACATGATTACTGAATGCTTTAGGCATGCAGAGCTGCATTTCAGGGCCATTGTATGCTTATGCGTACAAAAATTCAAAACTATACACTTTTTAGCCTATTTTTGTATATGGAAATTGGAGGGAACGTGGTTTGTGTCATTGATATATTGTCTTGCATTGAAAAGATGTAGTTAATACAGCTGAAAGATGTTTCCAGCTGTAGGTCTGTCTACGTTGTGTAGGTATGCCCAGCTTGTGTCAGGCTGATGCCACTGTACACTGCCGTTACTGTAGTTGTATGCATTTTAGGATCCAATGTCAGAGGTCAAAAGATCTGTAAATGGGAGATTATTCTGCAAATGGGGGGTTATGTTGGCATCAAACCAGAGTCTAGGGTAACCCACCAGACCTTCTATTTAAGTGTCAGGACAATTTCAAAGAATTGTCTCAACTTTGCTGACAGGTTATATACTTTTACAGTACCTAGCACAGTGGGACTTAAAACATAATTAACATTGTGGCCAGAGTGACAGGTTATGTATTAAGTGTAACAGTGTAGCAGCAACAGTAGCCTTCTTTACACCACAACTTTCACATATCACATAAGTGGATTTCCTGTGCTATCCATTTTGTACACTCCACACACATTCCTTAGTGATTGCATTTATATTTTTTCACATTACTATAAACAAACTGTTCACTTCCAACGTAATGAACTCCTTCTAACAAATTCTTTCTACCCAATGTGGCACCTGAAAGTGATCCTGCAGAGGTCCCACCTGCCAGTGTCTGGTTCAGAGCCATAATTAACAGAGCAGCTTAAGTCACACTCCACACACTTACTCATAACTAGCAACCCCTTCCACACCTTTCACAAATCAAATTTTTTTTTTTTATCCCTTCCACTCTCTATGCATTCCACAGTCATTCATCATTAACCCTATTTCTACTCATCCACATATTAAAATAAAAAGAAAAAGAAAGAAAGAAAAGAAAATGCTCTCCTTTTCCTCTGTAACTGTAACAATCTGCGTCTTTCTCCCCAGTGTCAGACCTGAAAGCAGAACTGAAGAAACGGAACCTTCCAGTCTCGGGATCAAAGCCACAGTTGATAGAGCGGCTCAAGTCCCACTCCACCCATCCACTCTCAAGCAGTAACCCCTTGAGCAGCAGTAACAGCAGCCTCAACAGCATAGGCAGCAGCAGCAGCAGCAGCCTGGCCATGCGGCTAGGCAGCGTGGAGAGGGAGCTGGCCAGTCAGGAGGCGGAAGATAAGGCCCAGCAGAGTGTAACCACCAGTCAGCAGTCACAGACCACCAACACCACACAGTCATTGAAGGATCTCTCACCGGCCAACACACCAACCGGTTCATCACTTAACTTCACAGATGACTCCTCAGGTAAGTTGTTGTTGTTGTTGTTATTATTCTTCATGTGGTGGTGGTGATGGTGGCCCCAGACTGATGTAAGCATGACCTTAGCGGACTGCAGGTTGAAGTTGCCATCTCCCTGCAGCCTGCCATCCTGCTTCTGGGGGATGTGGAATTAGTTGAGGGGCATTTGCATAACCAGCCAGAGTTGACAGCACAGGGTGTAACCACAGTCAGTCATCACAAAGTTACCAACACCACCACTCAGTCTCAAAAGGATCTCTCACCAGCCAGCACACCAACCAGTTCTTTGATTAGTGATTACCTTCATTAATGACTCCTTGGGTTAGTCTTCATTCTTGCATTGGTGTTTTGGTAGATCTCCTTCCTGGAGTGTATCAGGAAGGAAGGTTATGTATTTGTAAATTATCTTTTCTTCCTTCATAATACAGTACAAACTCACAAATCCAGAAGCCCATTTACCAAAAGCCTCCATTCTCCAACATATTTTTTCACACTATAGAGATGTGTTGATATCTTCAGACTTTGTAAACATGTATGAGAACAGATGATAATGCAAGGGATATCAATTTATTTACCATGCATGGTGCTGTAGACTCTTTATTATTTGGTGTTGTGCTAGTTGTCATTGTGGTTCCATTTTCTGTAAAGCCTACAAAATCAAGCATTTCAGAATTGAGAGTTTGTAACGTAATTAATATACATCTTCTGGTCTCATTTGTACTAAGGAGTAAGTTCTAGAAAGCCTTCTTAATCAACAACAGTTTGGCACGTGTGCTGTGACCGATTGTTGTCTCTGCCCACCATAGTGTCAGGCATTGTGGATGGGCGCATGGATGTTGGTAGCGATGGCCGAGTGGCGTCACCTGTGTATTCCCCTGTGTCTGCATGTACGCGTCCACCCAGCGTCGCACCCATGGATGTGGACTTTGATTCTGCCATGGATGCCTCAGATTTTGCCCCACTGACGCCCCTGATGACTGTGGAGAATGGTGGCGGTGGATCCATCAACACCCCACCACCTCCACCTCCACCTCCCCCACCCCCACCACCACCATCGGCCCTTCCGTCGAGCCTGCTGGTGTCGAGTGTCTCGATGCCGTCACCTGAGAGTGCCACCCTGACCCCATCCATCACCACCAGTGCCATGGAACAGAAGGACTCCACCAACCAGCTCCAGCGGCGGATAGAGGAACTACAACATGAGCTGAACCAGGCCCGTCTACAGCTACAGCTGCAGGTAGGATGCTCGCACTTTAACTTACTCATATTCTGTTTTATAGTTTACTTTTTAGTGGTCTTTACATACACTCTAATCTGTTCACTTTACCATCATATCATCATCAACATCATTATCATCATCAGTATTATTTTTCCAAAGTGTACCCAGTTGAATGGGCTACACTGTCATTGAGTCACCATTCACACTCCCTAGAAGCCTGACTCTGCCTCACAGGCATAAACATCCACATGCTTCCTGCCACCTGTCATGTAGACTTAATCCAACAAGCATCACTTCACTGGGATAGGAGTGGGATTGTAGACCTTTGTTACACACTCCTCTGTACAAAATTCATCCAGCCATCTTGATTCACTGTCTGTACCTCTCTTGCACACACTCATTTACCACATCCATCCACCCTCATGGTCTATCACGCTTCCTCTCACCTTCAGACTCGCTCACGTATACCCTTTTCACCACACTCTGTTCACACCCATTCCCCATATGGCCATACCATCTATCCATCCATTTAGCCATCTTCTACTGCTGTTTAAGTATTCTATTATGGTACTATTACAGCAGCAGCAGCAGCACCGCAACCTACAGCAGCTGCAGGACCGCAACCCTCCCGACACCAAGATGAACCAGAAGCTGATCCTACAACAGCATATCCACAACAAGAAGCAGCAACAACAACAACAGCAGCTACAGAGCCACATACAGCAGCTGCACCATCTACAACAGCAGCAGCAACAACTACTTCAGCAACAGGGTCAGCAACTTAACCTTGTATTTATAGTGGCCTCAGAGATTCTAAACACCTTTTCCTTAGTGGTTTATTTTACACATTACACCTCAGCAGCCTTATGTATTTTCCTTTTGTGACTTGTTTTGCACATTACACCTTGCTGTCCACTTTACGTTACTGATGTGCTACATTTCAAGGCCCAGAAACATGGGCAGGTTTGAGATAATGAATCCATGTACTGTTATATATACTGTACTGCTGTGTTTCTCACTACTGTAAATGTAAATATAACTCTCCTAGTCAGTCTTTCATCCTCCAGTTTCTCCAGATGATGATTATTATTTTTGTTTTTAGTATTTTTTTTTTTTTTTTTTTTACTGTTAAAGGTGACCCAATAGAGAATGGAGTACAGGAGGTTTGTGTCAAGGTGGAGAATGGATGGGACCAGCTGTTGCGTGTCAAGATGGAGAACGGATGGGACCAGCTGCTTGGTGTCAAGGTGGAGAATGGGTGGGACCAGCTGCTGGGTTCACCGTCCCACCCCGCCCCGACCCCCAGCCCCGCCCACACCCCTGCCCCAAGCCCCGGGCACTGCCAGGACAACACTGCCTCTAAGGGCCTCAGGACAAACTCAATGGTCATACCCAACAACGTCACCAACACACATCACAGGTATCTAAGGAGGCATTATTGCACCTTTGTATGTGGCGTGTGATAGGACTGTAATGCTGTATGGTGGTTAGACCTGGGTGTGGAAGAGGATGTTCATTGGATCAAACATATAGAAATGACAGTGATTAGATGGATGTGTAGTGCATTCTTGAATGCCTGGCCTGAAGGGTCTAGATTTACGATTGAAGAGTTGTGAGGAAGGATGGGACTGAAGTGTATTGTTGTTATGAGGAGGAGTAGATTCTGTTGGTTAGTGTATATGGAGGGGATAGAGGATGACAGTTGGACACAGAAAGTGGGAAATGTAAATGCAAGGGGTAGAGTTGCAAGCGGCAGACTGAAAAAGACCTGGGAGAAGGTCATAGAGTATGACCTCAGGGATAAGGGACTGAATAGGGAAGCTGCCAGAAAATGAGCTGTGTGGAGAGCCGCCATTAGGTGACCAAGGCTGACACATACAAGCGTGCTGGATTATTTATATACAATACAACTATCTTTTGTTTTCATCCTGCTTCACCTAACGTGCAGAAGGGAAGAAGAAATGGGATGATGTAAGGCCAGAGTCGAGAAATCTCTGCATCTTTGTTTTCCAACCAGACGTTAACTCTTTTTCCACCCCCAGGACTGCATCGCTGCCGAACTTCACTGGTATTATTGTAACGTGCGAGTCCCCCAGCACCACCACCACTATCGCCAACAACAACAACAACATCAATAACATCAACACCGTCAACAACAACAATAATAATAACAACAACAACAGAGGTTCAGCCGAGTTTGTCATAAAGCCGCCCCCAAACTACGATGAGGCAACCAAGCAGCTGAAGGGCACACCAATGGTAAGGCTTATATGACCAGTGCCAGGGGGAAACTCCAGACAGGCCAGACTCAAGAAACCAACATGATGGAGGGCTATAGTACATTTCTCTCTCTCTCTCTCTCTCTCTCTCTCTCCTATGGCAGCATCATAAAAATTATTAATCACTCCATAGAGAAACTCCAAAATCACCATGTAGCCAAAATTCTGTGTTGTTTTCTCCTTCAATTTCTCCATTTTGATTTTGGTGCAAGTTAGAACTGGAAAATGATTGCCTAAAGAATTATTTGTATCCACAGTAATGTATTGATGTGAGATTATGTGTGGTATAGAAGTAAGCCAGGCATTGTAGTGGTGGACATTGGTTATTGAGAAACGTGTGGAGTGTGGAGAGTGGATGAAGAGAAGGATCATGTGAAGAGAATGGGTGTGGTTACAGTGGTGAAAATGATAAATCTAAGCATGTTTCAAGGTGGAAAGAGGTGGATAGATATGGTAGGTGAGAGTGTGTGATAGAGAGGTGTGGAAGTTGTTTAGGTTGGGAAACTGACGAGATCAAGTTGGCTGAGTTTTGTGAGAAGTGTATCACCAATATTTGATCCCCCTCCCTCCTTTTTTTTCTTTGACTCTGGTGGGTAAATATGAAGTTGTGTGTGGAAAGGTGAAGCCAGGATTCCAGAGGCTTGAATGATGATTGAATGAGTGTGTGGACCATTTTATTGGTCATGATGTTCATTATTATTCCCACTCCCCCCCCCCCTTGCTTTTTGGACCTTCCTTCCTCTACTTGTGTGTGAAAAAATAGGAATGATGATTATGATGATAAATGAGAGTGATGATAATGATGATGATGACAACAATGACAGTGGTGGTGACTAATTATGATGATGATGATGATGACAGCAACAATGATGATGATGATGATGATGACAGTAATGATAATGACGATGATGATGATGTTGACAGTACTGATAATGATGATGATGAGGATAATAATGATGACAGTACCAATGATGATGATGATGGTAATGATGTTCTTTTTTTTTTCAGATCTCAAACAAGGCCAGCATACAGCCACAGTCCCGCAAGCTGTCCATCAAGAGTCAGGTTATGGATGACATCTTTGACATACTCATCAAAAATGGAGGTGAATAGGACACGACACCACTTTTTCTGTCCGTGTATCTGTCTGTCTATCTTTCTATCTGTGTATCTATCTGTCTGTCTGTATATCTCTCTGTCTGTCAATAGCCAGATACCTTAATCCTGTTAGGGGTGGTGGCAACTTATCACCTCCATGTCACCCCATCTCCTGCCATTTTGCTGCCCTCCCCCCAACCCCCCCAACTCTCTCTCTCTCTCTCTCTCTCTCTCTCTCTTTCTCCCTTTTTAATATTTTCCTGCCCCACAAGTCACGTGTGTTGCCCATGTTCAACACCATTTTATATGTCTTTTTTTTTCTACAGTAGGGTTATATTACCTTGATAATGACTTCCTCTCCTCCTCCTTGTCTTGCCACGAGCCTGAAGTGTTAATATCCACACAGAGCTTTCTCCGAGTGCAGCGCAGGACCCCCACACGCCCATACTGACCCCGTCGAAGTGTAGCCGTGCCCCGGTGTTCACTGCCCCGGCCCCAGCCCCGCCACTGACCACCGCCCCAAGTCTTGTTTTCACCACAGCCCCACCACACCTGCAGGTGATATCAGGCTGTACTCTGTTCATTTCAACTGGGTGTAATATTGCCCTATACTCTGTTCATTTCAACTGGGTGTAATATTGCACTATACTCTGTTCATTTCAACTGGGTGTAATATTGCCGTCTCATAAAATGACCTTCTTTCCATCTTGAGTGTTGAGCTGTAAGAGATGAACACTAGAATATATATATAGTACTAGTCATGAGGAAGTGTTATGGAAGGCATGTTCAGCCGTAGTATTGACCTATTCTGTCACTGATCTATGGGAAATAAGCTGCAAAAGGACAGGAATCTCCACCTAATTCATTTAAATGAACTACAGGTTTAGTAATATTGCATTAACTTTCAAAACTAAGTAGCCTAGCCTTGTGCCTCAAAGATTGCATCATTCTGGTAATATTAGTGTACATCAGAAGGATTCTATGTTTTTACTGTAGATTTTAGAGATTATATAAAGCCATGTGTGTGTGTGAGTATGTAAGAAATCAAGGTATGGAGGTTGATGAGGCTAGGGAACTGCCAAGGACAGCTCACATGAGGAATTTTGTATGGAGGAGTGTATGAGAGGAGTTGATTACTTCATTTCTAAGCTGATGCTTGTTGGATTGACCGTCTGGTAGGTAATGATAAAACTACAAGTGCAAAGGTGTGCCTGTGAGGTGGAGCCATGATTCCAGGGGCTTGAATGATGAATGAATGGGTGTGTGGTTCTTTTTGTTGGATATACTGTTGATTAGTTCTCCCAGTCATGTTCTTTCTTTTTCATTGCTTTGTGGACCTTGTGTCACTACACCTGCAGGTAAAAAAAAAAAAAAAGGTGAAATGTTAATAGTCAATAATGTGACTTTGTGAAATAACCCAAGTTAAAAATGCTGCTGTTCACACAGGCACCTCCAGCTGTCACGGTGCCCCTCACTTTCACCACCACTGGGGTGAGTGAGGGTGCCCCGCCTCCCCCACCTCCCCCACCCCCACCCCCACCACACTCTAGTCACCGGAGTGCCCCACTACACCCCCCGGTACACCCACCAACACCTCCGGTACACCTGCCAACGCCCTCGCAGTCCTCAGGCTCACAGTTTGCAGCTCTGGTGTTGGAGGGAGCCGGTGGGGCCAGCCTGGGCAGCGAGCTGGACCTGCCGGAACCTTTGGACTTTGACCTGCCTGTACTAGAGACCATGGAGCTGGGGGCCCTCGATACCCCCTTGGAACCCCCACCACAGCTCCCCATCCACTCCCACTCCCGGCTGCACCCCCCACAGGAGGCCAACAAGATGGAGGTCACTGATGACGTCGATGTTGATGTTGCGTCGTGGCTGGACTCACTGGGGCCCCCGCAGCCACCCCCACCGGCAGTGCACCCGCGCTGTGCCCCCCACTGTGGTGGCGGCGGCACAGGGGGCGGGGGTGACCAGGGGGACCCACTCCTCTCCACCACACACCACCAAGTGGATCTCTTCACGCTGGACGACTCAGACCTCGACTTTACCTGAACACCACAGATCTCTACTGCGGAACTTTGCCACATTACCACGGGACTCTACCACACCACCACAGAGCTCCAGCACATCACACAACAACACAGATGCCAACACACCTCTTGTTACAGCATTAGCTTTACCGCATAAATACCACAGATCTCTACCACGCCATGTACTGCCGACCTCCACACACCACAATCCCTTGCCACACCGATGCATAGCTCAATCACACCACCTTTGAATGATGAACCTGGTTAAATCAAAGCATTAAGTAGTTAGAATATCCAGCTGTACCTCCCCCTTTTTTTTTTTTTTCTTTTCTTTTTTCCAAGGAAGAAGGAACCTAAGGCCAGAAACCTGCAAGATTGTTCCCTTCAAGAGAAAATAAAAACATGACTCCCAAATTCAGGTTTGGCATGTATGAACAGGAATTATGTGGGTAAATAACTCACCTGGATACACAGGTGTTGGTGTGTGGATAGTGTACCTAGCTATATATCTATCCATCTGTCTTTAACTATCTATCTAATTAAGTGGTTAGATAATTGTTCCCACCCTAGGTTGTGTGAGCTGACATTCTCCAACCCATTCACTAGTAAACCAGCTCCTTAATTGGTGTTTGGGAAATATAATGACCTATTAACAGTTATAGATAGGCAGAGTTAATTCCCAATCACTGGAGTTCAACTGTCAGTCTATCTGCTGTACCTGTCTATCTGTTTATCGTGAGTGTGTGGAGCCATGCTGGAGAATATAGTTTAAGACCTTGTTGTTGGTGAGTGGTGGGATGAGTGTGACTGGACCTAACTGTTCAGAGATGATTTATCCTGTTGTTGAGGAGTGGTGGGGTGCAGCTAACTGTCTAACTATCCAGTTAAGTAGTTAGATAAGTCAGTTGTTGTTTGTGTGTGTGGAGGGAATGTAGGTAAACGATGACTGTAACGAGACAGTCAACACCAGAGTACCACGATGGTTAGCGAGTCCAATAGAGAATCCAATTACCCCAGTTGATGGTGAGTGGTGAGGTGAGTGCAACAGAACCCAACCGTCGTCGACCGTAATGTGACGGTCGATGCCTGAGTACCACAAGACTGACTGTTGGGAGGAAACAGTCAGCGGTGGGAAGCGAGCCAAAGCGACTAAGTGACTGGTGACTGATGTGACTCCTGTGACTGATAGAGTAGCAGTCCTTGCACCCCTTCACTACTGTGATGGCATTAGTTTTTTCTCTTAGACCATGCTTGCTATCTCTGCAGTTTTTTCAGTTTAGGACATTTAATAGTGAAGATGAAAGACCAAATAGGGAGGCTGCCAGAGATCGAGCAGCATCGAGTCGCCATTAGGTGACCAAGGCCAACACATGCAAGAATGTCGGCCTTTATAAACGATACAATGATACAGGGTGCCCTGTGAGATATGCGAGCATTTTGGGCGATTCTTTGGCTAATTTTGCATAAGAAATCGTATATCAATGTACCATCATTTCATAGCTGTTATAAAACAATTTTTACTGATAACTTTATGGGAGAAAATAAAAAAGTCTCCCATATAATTTACTCATAAGGTCATCAGTAATTCCTTATAACTGTTGAGAATTGGATCTGTGTTGATAAGCTCTCTCTCCCTCTCTCTCTCTCTCTCTCTCTCTCTCTCAAAATTAGTCCTAGAATAACCCTACGCTTTTCAGAAATCTCGCAAGACATCCTGTTTGTAGATCATCACTGAGAGGTTCCCCTGAGCTGAAGCAAGTGGCCTGAGATAGCAATTAAAACATCATGGTACTAAAGGGGTTGAACAAAGCTTTACCTGACCAAATGGCAATCCAGTGTTGACACCGGTAATTTATACACTGGGCTGGAAGAATTGTAAATTATTCGCCGTTAAGATAGACAAAGTGTTAAGATGGATGCACTGTTTTCTGTGATGGAGTAGAAAAGGCAGGCAAGGTAGCACTATTGTTTTTTTGGGGGGGTTGATATGAGAAAAAAAAAGACTATTTAGACTTATTATTATCTCTCGTGGTGAAAGGAAATGTACCGCCAGATTATGCTTTATGTAAGAAAATCGTTGAGAAACGTACAAAATAGAAGGACGAGGAAGAGGAAAAACATACCATGAATGTCATTTGTGGTGAGTGAGAATAAATGTTATTAAGATGTATATACTGTGTATGTGATGAAGTGGAGAGGGAAATGTTAATAAGAGTTTTATATGACATACCAACAAGGAAATTTTTATGTTAATGTTCTCCAGCTGAGGAATTACAAAAAACAAAAGCTGAAACAATATGACACTGAAAATAAAAGCATACTTTTTCCAACTTGCTCATATCCAGCAGCTTATGTAACAAAAAATGAAAATGTATGATGTGTATATGTTGTAAAAAAAAAAAAAAAAAAATTATATGACGAAGAAAATGGTATAGACTGTGTGGCAAATAGAAAATGTTATATGACAGAAATGGGAGACAGGAAAAATAATTGACTGAAAATTAGGAGTATGGAAGTCCTGGTGTCAGTTGGAAAGAATTAAATAAATAAAGAATGAATTGGTTATGATGAAAGCAGCCCATCCAACTCCATCATAAACTCTCCACCGCACACATGACAGAAAATGCACGTGTATGTTTGTAAGGAAGCTGCTGGAGATGTGTCATAAATACACGAAGGGAAATTAGAAAAGAAACGGATAACTTGCATCATTTGTTTAGGAATACAATGGATCACCTACAGTTAATTACCATGGAAGGTCGCAGATAAAGTAAAAAATAAATAGAAAAGTCAAGGGAATGTGGATACTGTAATTACTGTACATTGTTTGTGGTAAAAATGGAATGGAAACTCCTGCTGTTTATCACAGGGGAACGTTGTAAATAAAGTACAAGGAAAATTAAAGCACGCAACATATGCCGCTATCCAATATTGTCTGTGGTGAAGCATTATGGAAAGTCTGCTACTGCTGCTGCTGCTGGGTGTGGGACATTGTAAATAAAAAATTAAAAAATGAAATATGAAATGAGTAACCACTGTCATTTTTGGTCAAAGAAAATGGAGAGTTGAATATTGTAAATACAGCATGTGAAAATGGCGAGCTGTAATTCCCATGACATGTGCAAGCGGCCAGGACAGGTGTACAACCCAGTCAGCTTGTACAATGACTTGTGTGTGTGACGCTTGACTGCTGTGTCTGGTCAATATGATATGTGAGACTGACCAGAGTTTGAACAGTCAGCACCTTGAGTGGCTGGGAAAATAAGTGACTGTATTGTGCTGCACTGATACCTTTGTTAAGCTGGACTGTATCATGTTGTACTGTATTTAACCAGTGGCACATCAAACGACAGTCCACAAACAACTGCTGTGTTGGAACGACTCAACAGAGAAGCTTTAATAAGCCCCACAAACGACCTCTGTGAAATAGACGACACCAAGTCCCTCTGAAACGAACTCTTGGGGTCAGAATTCACAAAAACCTAGGATCGTGTCCCTGCCGTAACTTACAACTTACTCTTCCCAGGATGAGAAAAAATATAAGTACAGGGTTTTCCACGTGTCTTGATCACCCTGCAGAAACAATTTCCTATAGTTTTTTTTTTTTTTTTTTAATGGAACTGGACCACTTTCTCGTCTTCAATACTGAATCGGGGTTGCATTAAATTTAATCTGCCTTAGTTATGAGGTAAGAGTGAGTCTCTTTGGTTACCTGTCAAATCAGCCCTTCGATCTGACAACATTTGGCCATCATCATCGTAGCTAAAAGGGATTAGAGTACTTTGTCAGGTAAAAAAATACACATTGTTACGACAGGGACTCGATCATAAGTTTGTTGGAGAATTTGATCCATGAACCGGTCCAAGCTGGACCAACGGGACCACCGATATTAGATCGCGGTCCGCTTTGGGTTGTGTTTATAAATGATCCTGGCAAATTTATGCTAAACAGATCATGGTAATGGTTAACTATTATCACAGATCAATTTGTTGTTCGTTTTTTGTCAGCTTAATATTCAGATTCAATTGTCAGTTGTCTGGTCGCTGTGCGAACAAAGACACATCTCTGTACTGTAACTGAAGTCTTTAATGGAAAAAAAAAAAAAAAAAGTGGATATATTATCAAATTCTTTAATATTGTCTAATTTGGTATGTGAAAAGTTGGAAAAATGGATCAGGTAGTGTGGAGAGCTGCCATTAAGTAACCCAAGCCAGTGCATTCTAGCTTGTTGAAGCCTTTATAAACAAAACAAAGACACTTATGTAAACAAGCTATTTTATATTAATCACTGGACACATTAATATTTACTCTCCAGTAAAATGCTTGGGAGATGTTTGGAAGCAGTGTACATCAGGACAAATGTATGTAAAAGCAGTCTTATATAAATGTAATAGCTACTGTTTAATACATTTTAAATTATGGTGCACACTTATACTTAATTGTGGAGTGTTTGGAAATGATACAAGTGAAAACAAACGCATATCTAAGCAGTGTCAAACGTGACTCATGGCCAGGATTGTTGATAAACACTTCCCTTTGAGCGAATTGGACCGTGAGCCCAAAACAAATCCCACAAGTTGGTGACGAACCTTTGTTGTTATTTCAGTCTGTGATGACGACCGAGTGCCTTAATGGAACTCAATAGGATGGACCAGAGTTATGTCTTAGGTTGTGTTAATACGCCTCCCGTTATTCCCCCACGATATTCCAATATTTTTTTTGTCTTCTGCCAGTGCTCAAAATCTTCATCAGCAATCCAGTGAGAGGAGGAGGAGGAAATTAGTTTAAAAAAATAAACAATCTCCTAGCTTTGCATATATTTTTTTTTTTTCTGATCACTAATGTCAAAAATGGTCATATATATATATATAATAAACTCTTGTAAATAGTCCCTCAATTGTAAAAAACATGGTGCTGTTAATCCCAATCTGTCTGTGTCCTCTATATTTGCATTTTTTTCTTCCCCAATATTGTTTCTCCGCGATGTAGCCTAATCACTCTGAGCTGAAATATAAAAAAAAGCGAATCTTATAGGTTATACAACTATCTATATATCATGATGTTGGTAGGTGTATCATTTTAAGTCTTGGGAACAAATCAATAATATGCTTTAGTCCTCCCCAACCCTCCCCACCTCTTTTCCTCTCTCCTTTCCTCCTTCCCTCCCTTCTTTCCTCCCTCCCTCTTTCCCCTCCTTCCTTCCTTCATCCCTCCCTTCTTTCCATCTCACATTTATAAACTGTTTGCCAGATTATATTCACTACAGTACATATATACCATATTCATCTCATCTGTTAAAACATTCATTGCAAAAAATTTATGTTATACCCTGTCATACACATGTACCTCTGTAGTACACACCATCATCATTTAAATGGTTCCATCCTTCCCTCTCACATTTGTAAAATGTTTGTCTAGTTTTATTGCATACATATAGAGATCATCGTCATCTGAATTATACGTTAAAATCTTTGTTGTGGAAATATCCGTTATATCCAGTTTTACATTACAGTATATTCATCACACCTCTTTGTCATCCGAATTTTCTCATCCTTCTCTCTTGTTTATAGTGTTTGTCAAATATATCCAATACATATAGGGATCATCGTCATCTGAATTATATATTAAAACCTTTGTTGTGAAAATTTTCTGTTTCATCCAGCCATATATATTATTCATCTCACCCCTATATCATCTAAATTCTCCCTTTGTATGTGTTTAAAACCTTCATTGTGTCTCTTGCATCATCATAATGTATATCCACCACCTACCCTTCTCATGTTCCTTCCTCCATTATAATATTTGTCAAGTGTCTGTCATATTATATTCATGATGTACGAAGTCTAAATTATGGTATATACTGTATGTCAAAGAATTCTAGTTAAAATTATCTTTATATCCAGTCTTGCCATAGACCCACTACATATCACTGTCATCTGCTATGTCTGTTAGAACCGACTTAGAACTACGTTTGTCTGAAATTTCTCTTAAATCCATAGTTGTCTTCCTAGTAATTGCTGGATACCACTACAACCATTGTTTATATCTGCCGTACCACATACCATCACCAGATTGTGTGTTTTGGTCATTGTTGCCCAAAATATCCATTAAATACTGTATAGCCATGATTGTTTGCAGAATACCATCATCATCATCATAGTTGTCATCATCATCATCACTCAGAATGATATTGTACCCCATTATCATCATCAGCTCAGTTCTTCATTAAATGTCATCATCCTTATTGCCCATTTATCTCATTCTCTTTCAAAATATTTGATTGCATCCAATCATCATCATCATCATCATCAAAATTGTTAAATATATGTATCATCTTCATTGTCATGGTTTTTTTGGAAGCCATTAATTGTTTATATCCTCCCCTCAAAAACAAAATCACACATCCTTTGGATTTCATCCTAGTATATTAACAAATCCATATCTGTTGCCCATTGACCTTTGCTCATATCATTGTCCGGTAATCCTATCGGTTTTGTCACAGTTGTTTGATGTCAGTTTTGTCTCGGAATCAGTCTTTTATGCCCCCGAAATCTTTCATCCCTTCCATTTACATCCCAGATATTAATGACTTCACATCAGTTCAGTATTCCTACCAAATTTGTCCCAGTTGTTAAGTGTTAATACAATGATATTTTCACTCCAGTTATTGGATATTCATACCAATTTCATCACAGTTCTTTACATCCAGAAAATCTCACATCCTCTCCGTTTTCCTCCAAAATCACACCCATGACCCCGCACCTCCCCGTGCTGTGTGCCAGCATCCCACATGACAGCCTGCCAGGGATTCTGTCTCCGCTAATAACGCGTTTTGTACATAGGTCAGGGCTTTAAACCGTGCAGCCACTTGTAACAGCGACCCTGGCAGCCACTGACAAGGCAAAATGCAAAATAATGTGTCCAGAGAGGAGATTTCCAAATGCACTTACCTGTACTGTACTCTGTTTTCTGTCCTAATCAAACAGTCACGCACATTATTAATTGCTGTCAGCAGGAAAAAAGAAATGCTCATTCATGCATCCATGGCCAGAGTCTTAAGAAATATGTGCAGTATTTCTCTGAGTGTTTACATGCAGTGAATACATACATACAGCACCTGCAATGAATATAATACAGTAAATACTTGAAGTTTTGATTTCCTGCAGAACTAAAAATTCAGGCTGGAGCAGAATATTGGAGCAATGTCATGAAATAGGACAGAATAATGAAGCCTTCAGTATGTTGGAAGCATGTTATAAGAGGACAATACAAAAGAATGGCTAGAACATTAAACCCCAAATTATTAAACTTGGTACATTTTGCTTGATCTTTCTTGGGTGCTGAATATCTTTGCTGTATATTTTCTTATGAGCCAAAACACAGACATTTGAAATGACTCCTGACAACAAAATTTTGCAGAAGATGAAACAGGAGAAGGAAAAACAAAATGAGTTAAATAAAAAAAAAAAATCCAAACACCAGATTACAGGTGTCCTCATTATTAGGCTGTCTTCTGCAGTTTGCTTACCGTTGGTTGTGCCGAGGGTCGTGGCTTGTTTAACTACGCATTGTTTCTGCTGCCACCGTGGCTCATATTTACCGAGTGATCGTTTTGGTGCAAGTACGCACCAGTACCATTCCATAACCATCCCTCTCCCTCCCTCCCTCCCTCCCTCCCTGCCTTTCTCTGTTACCCACTCTCATTCCTTCCTCATGCCCTTTTTCCCTTCATCCCATCCTAATGTCCATCCCTCTCTTGTACATTTTCTCCCTTCCTTCCTCCTTTTCAGCCTAAGAACCCAGTATTTATTGTCTCTTCCCTGTGCCTCCTTATTTTTCAAACATCATTTTTCCTGTCTCTTTGTCTGTCTGTCTGTCTCTGTCTTTCTTACTGTCTTTTTCTTATGTCTTTTTCTGCTACCTAGGTTCCAAGGCAGGTTAAACCTTTGCTCACACTCCCCAGTGAACTAAGTAATTCCACCCATCCTTTGTTTGGGCCAGCGATCTCATCCCGGGTGCCTGCAAATTAGAGACCAGAGTTTGTGGAGCCAGAGATGTTACTAACAAATTGTCTACGAGGAATTTTATCACCCCTCCCACGCAGGAATCAGTTACAAAATACAGTAGTGTCTCCTACATTTTATTTGTGGTACTCGTATTTACAGATGATTTGGTTCAGCTTTGGAGAGGTCTTTTCCAGCCAAAGGGGTGAAATATTCTTGTTGTTAATCCCTGCGGTAAGAGAGGTTCATTGTAAGCTGAGTAAATTCATATTGAGGTAGAAAGAATAAACATTTAAATCAACATCATTGCACTGAGAGTGTTGAACTACTTACGGCACCCATTTTGAATATACTTAAGTCATTCTTTGCCAGTTTTTTATATCAAGGCTTTTATGAGATTGTCACAGTTGCTTCGTCCAACGTTCAATGCATGTTCCAACGTTTTAGCCAAGTTTGTGAGCGGACCCAAGTTATTCCTTACGGTATTTCCCGAACCCCAGTCCCAGTTCCCTAGATCCTTATCCTTGCTTCCCAGAATCTTATTCCTAATTTCCTGAACCTTTATTCACAACTTTTCAAACTTTAACTTTTCGAACCTTATCCACTCCTGATCCCTTATACTCTACATAGTTTCCCAAACTCATACTGTGCGTAATTTCTCAGATCCTCATTCTTAATTTCCCATGTCGTTTTCCCAATTTCTCAAGCTTTTATCCTCCATTTCCCGAGCCCATATCTCTCATATCCCAACCTGTACATCTGTGAGCAAATCCCGAGCATCCAAGACCCCTGCCCTCTGATTCCAGTCTCAAATTCCTCTACAGTATATATAAACTGCATATGTGTGTATGTGTTAAGAGGTGGGTTTGCTGTGTCTCGTAAAGTATCCCACCCATTGCTGGCTAAACTGTGGTGAATAGTATTGATTTATGTAGACTGTGACAAGGTTAACTTTACTGTTATCCATTAAGATTAGCGAAGTTTGTGATTTATTTACAATACTACGTCTTTATTTTGTCCCTAATCAGGCCATTAGAGCCGTGAAGTTATAGAACACGCAGAATATTCAAGTCATGTAATAGGACAGGATGAAAAAATAGAACAGTCGGAATTTTATAAACTGTAATTGTATTTTCAGACAGGACATTGGCATATGTAAAGTAGCAACAACAAATCTCTGTTTATAGTCATAATCCCAGAGATGGTGGCCACAGATGAATTACATCTGTTTTGAAATTGCCAAGAATGGAACTCTGGATTCCTGGAAGTCAGGAATAATTGAATACCAAAATATTAGAAAGCCAGAATGAATGAGTGATACCATACAGCCTAAGTGACACCAGTAGTTTATCCAGCAGTGTGTGTGAGACAGTGTACGAGTGTACTGCCTCACTCTCTCCCCGTTCCTCCCTGCGTAAGGATAAGATGCATCTCTGTCATGGTTGACAATTTGACCAATTTCTCGGTAGCTTTCGTAAACCAGGCTTTAGGTATGAGTCCTGTGGGGCTCTCACCACCCATTTGTCATGTAAAAAAAAAAAAATAATAATATAATAATATAAAAAAAAAGCCACATCGCTTCCCATCATCTTGGAGATCAGGTAAATACTTCTTTTTTTTTTAGCCATAGCATTGCATACAAACATTTCACCTGGCTTTTTAAGTGTCCAGGTTCAATACGCAAAAAGGAGTGTCTGTTAATCAGTTTTCCCTTTTTTTTTTTTTTTCTGTGTAACTTGGCAACATGGCGTCCATTTACTCCTGCTCAATGTCGACGAGTAATATTTCTTTTGTTAATTGTGCCAAAACATAGTAGCAGCCATCTTGACAGTCAGCAACATTCCATATTCTGCACTGTGCCAGACCACACATGCCACCTGCCTCATAATTTGAATGGGAGTAGATGAATCCTTCTTAGTGTTTATTTTGTTTGAGTTTGTAGGAATCATGGCATTGTTTATTGTGATGAAAATATAGGCATTTGGAAATACTTCTGATTGGAATGTATTAATTTTTTTGGACCTGTTATTTTGAGGACTTATAGAAAAATCCTTATTACCGATAGTTTTGTATGCCAGTGGAAATCCTTAAATACATAAGCTTCTCTTTAAGCATTTGATGGAAGACTGGACAGGATTGTATGAAGCACTGCAGTTCTGTGTACAGTAAATATAAATGCCATGGATACGCTCCATTATGTTTTGTTATTTTGTGAAGGGCAGTGCACTTTAAAAATACAGCGCTAATTCCATGCCAGTAATCTTAAGCTTATATTTATTCATATGATTTTAAGTGTAGTCTTCTGTTAAAAAGATAAATGATATTGGCAATGGAAGTAATTTGGGGGGGAATTGTATATGTTTTTGTTATAAAGAAACATGTAGATTGGATTTTTTTTTTGGGGGGGGGGGTTAATTTTTGAGATTCAGGTAGTCAAAACAAAATGATTTTGCAAGTCTGGTTTGTTATGTTCATTTTTTATTATACTATTTACTGGTACTTTCTTGTTTTCCATTTTGCTCGTGCTGGTCTGAGCATTTTGATCATGGATAGAGGTTTGATTTTATTTATTTATTTATTTATTTTTTTTGTTACAAGTGTTTAAATTAATAAACACTGTACAGTTGTCTGTAAATTATGAAGAAATTATTTGTGTACTGAATAAGAATTTTTCTGTGAATGCATATCTAGACAGGCCAAAATTGTAGGAAATTTGTTATGTAAAAAAAAGTAATTGCATAATTTTGGACAGCTTAAGATCGGTAAAACGTTTATCCTGTACACTCACCAGTACGAAAAACCTGCTCAATTCACTGTATTTACAAAGACTTCCGTCACTGAGTGTGTAAACAGTGCATGCAATGGCGAATGATTACCATTTTTATCTTTTTTGCAATTGATTACATTTACAGCACTGTTCTCGAGTCTTTCAGAATCATTAATTAACAGGTAACTAGATTAGGTAGCTCTCACTCAGATTCAAATTTAACTCCCTACCTTTTGTCAATTTTAAAACACTACTTCACTGCAAGTCTTTTACAACCATTTCCAAGATAGATAATCAAGTATTGAATAATCCTAGTGATAGTCATTTAACCTACAGAATTTTGTAAACTGAGTACTGCACAGTACTGTACTTGTATATGGATTATTAAGCATATAGTTAATCGAAGTCCTGACGTATATAACACCAAAGTGTAAATATTGTACGATACTATATTGCATTTACGATTATAGTCACTGTGAGTGTCTGGGATTACTTAAACTAGTGAAAAGGGGATTGCATTTATATGCCACTGATCATGTAGCACATAGTGTGGTTGAAGTCATTATAGTGGCAGCCATTTTGTTGCAATAAATTGAGAAGGAACTTGAAGATGTGGCTGGCAGTTTAGTCATAAGAAGGGTCATAGTGTAAGTGGATTTGGAGATACCTTAACATGTCTTCCTTAGCAGTTTATTCTGCAAAATACACCACATATTCTCATGTATGTTACTGATGCTGTGTTCATATTAAAACTGTATACTGTATTGATAACATGGAAGAGAATATTAAGGTAAAATATGCATAGTAAGTACTGAGGGGGAAGTATTTTAGTGCCTCCAGTGTCATCTAGAGTATGGTTGAAGAAGAGCTACATTCTGACTAGGCTTTGTCCACAGTTTTGTTTTGAAGTGGGTGGTTGATGAAGAGAATGAATTAATCTACCTCACAATGCTTAAACTCCAGTCTCAACGCATAGAAGCTTCGTACAGTGACAGTGTCTTTATTTCATCCCAGATTATTGGACCGATAGAATATAATGGAGCTGGTAGAGCGTTCGGACTGTTAGATGACAACAAAATAATGGAGTGACCAGAATATTGGAACCTTAAAAGGACAATACAGTATACTGCACTGCTCACTAAAGAATGTTATTGTTGTCTTTTATAATTTACACTATTGTGACTAAGTATGCGTATGTTCATGTGATTTTTCTGCACTATGTGCAGTGGGAAAAAAAAAAAAAAAAGGGAAGAAAAGAAAATGATTCTGGAGGGGCCAAGAATGTAATAAAGGAATGCTACAATATTGGATGGATGAGATAAAGGGATGTTACTATGCGTGGAAAGAAACTACTGCGTTTTACTGTCAGAAAAATATGTACCTCTTAGTGACATTTAAAATACAAATTCCAAGTTCCCATTTGATATCATGTGGGAAATTATAAATGAAACTCACAATAGTCTGTTCATCTAGTAATATGGAGAATGCCTTAGGGGAAAGAGCAATCATAGATGATACTTGAAAGTTAGAATGCAGTTTTTCCTATATTAACACACAGATAAGCTTAAATAAGCTAGTTTATAGGGAGAAATTATTTAGCAAGTTATTGAACACGAGATGACGGACCTTCCGACTCAAATAGCAACAATCTAGTTCTTATGTGCATTTGAGCTTAAGATACAAGACATTATGTGATACTAATAATTAACTACACAATCCTTAGCATATATACTTAATGCCCGTTTTTGTAGAGTAGACATTCTTATGTATAGTCGACGATGTAGGGAATTTGTACCAAGTTCGGGGTGTAACCTAATGCTCTCTAAGTGACCACCATATTGTAGAACTGACCCTGTGAATCCATTGACATAGTTAAGGGATCAGAATTTTATAGTATATCTGTAGAAGTGATATGTACAGAAAATTGAATCCAGGGCAATATTATTATTATTATAATTATTATTGTTATAATTATTATTATTATTATTGTTATTATTATTTTTTTGTAGTTATAGTTTTGTCCTTCTTGAAATCATGACATTAATGGCTGTATTCTTTCTCTCTTTTGTTGTTTCCCTCCCTTGTTAAATCCAGGTGGTGGTGTGGTCATTGTCATGGTAATGGTCGCCATGTTGCCGTGCTAGGAAAGGTCGCGTAACGTCAACAAAGCTTCCCCTGTGCGTGTATATATGTGCGTGTATGTATATGTGTGTACAGGGGCCCTGCAAAATTGTACGGATCGTATTTATCAGGTGGACTAAATAAATATATGGCACTTGGTATTACTGCTTCTTATTATACCTCATATGATGAGATATATTAAACAGGATTATTTTATTTTATTCTCATTTATTTATATATTTATTATTTTTTCAGCCTGGGGTCTAGTGGATGACGATGCTTCAATTGGATGTTGTCCATGAGGTACAGATTCAAAGGGTGGTTCAGGTTTGCTGCTCACAGAATGCCATATATGGGCAGTGACCTGTTACTCTTGCTTCAGATGTCTAAGTGGTTGAAACACAGAAAGCTACACAATATATGACCATGTCCAAACGAGATGCTTGCTGGCATGGGTAGGTGCGTGCAGGAGTTCAATATCACTGTAGTCCATGGAAGTTTTTGCCTGCACCTGCCTGTGTTCAGTTGAACCACTTGAAATAGAAAACTACCACCAATGTGGGACCATTCCAAAAAGCATTTGGTGTGGATGCAACCAAAGGCAAGGAGGAGGAAGATGAAAAATTGAAGGCATTTGAGAAGAGTGTCTAGTGCATGGGTGGCAGTAGGAAGAATGTACTGAGATGGGTCAAAGAAGCCTAGAGTGGTTGTCCCCACAAATGCTTCCCTGCCATGTATAGGTTTTGAGGTGAGATGGACGTTGTGCCATACCCATGGTGAGCCAAGGATGTGCAGAGAGAAATAAATCTCTTCCCAAAGTCTGATGAATTCACAGCAAAAAAATGGAACCATCAGAAACACGCACTAGCAGAGGTAGGGTTGTCGCTGACTGGATGCACTTGGGGTCCAGCTCCTGAGACTCCGGGTGAGAGATGTGTTGTCCACCAAGTGAGTGGATGGTTATTCCTTGTTCACTGTCTTCATATGATGGCACTGATATAATGGTCAGCTTCACTGCCTGGTTATACATTTATCACTCAACCACCTCCCTATCTCCAAAATGAAGTGGTGGACTATGAGAGGACAGATTCAGCCTGCAATATTTGGGTTCACATTCAGATAAGCCTGGGATTGCAAATACTACTACTACTATAACTACTGCTACTACTACTACTACTGCTACTACTACTACTACTGCTGCTACTACTACTACTACTACTACTATTACTACTATAATTACTGCTACTACTACTGGACATCACAAGGAATCATCTGTCTAGTGTGTGTAGTGGGATGAATGCATTATGATATAGCACCTCTGTACATTATTATTAACTTGATGAAGATCTCTACCTCTCTAAGCTCAAGTAATAACCAGGTGTGGTCAGACTGAAGGGTAGATCTGACTAGTAACCAAGGAGGCACATTCCTATTTTACAGCTAAGACCCATCAAGTTACCCCCACCCCTACACTGCATGACTTATGAATGCAGTGATATTTCCTTGTCTATTCTCTCTCTCTCTCTCTCTCTCTCTCTCCATCTATCTATCTATATACAGTATATATACTGTATATCTCTTTCTGGGACAGCTGAAGTCAGCATATATCTTATCAGTAAGCGTTAAGACGGTTTGATTAGCTTATCTTGAAATTTCTTGTAACACTGCAGGGGGTTGGCATGTCTTGGTTATATTTATTAGATGTTTTACTTTTATTTGGTCTAAAATTGCAATCTCTCCTTGAGCTTTGAGCTGTAACACAGATTAATACTAGCACAGTGTAGACTATGATGCTAGTCATGAAGTGCTACTGATTTGATCTCAGCTGGTAATGAGAAATGAGGACTAATTTTCGTTATAGTGTGGGTATTTGATCAGTCTGATATTCCCCAAAGAAATACAGCACTCCTAGTCATGTCACCACAACTGTTTCATGGTTCACGTCTAACATTGTCAATATTGCCTCAGCAGGATTCAAAATTGGCGGCTAGAGATCTGAGAATGGATATATGCATTTGATAGACATTTATTAGATTTTCTATCACGTTGCCATTTGTGTGCATATTTTTTTGGGGAGAGTAGGTTTGTTACATGATATATCTTATTTAAATTGTCAAAATGGTAGAAGTAATATTCAAAATTGGCGGGTAAAGGACATGGAAAAGAATTTGTTCTTGCGATAGTTATATGCATGTATTCTACCACGTTGCTAAAGGCAGGTATGATTTTCTAGAGATAAAAGCAGCTGATATAGTCAAAATCTCAGTCAAAATAAGGGAAATATGATTCAAATTTGGCGGGTGGGGTTGTGGTGAAGGACGCAGGCGCGAGACCCACAATGCCCTGTAGTGTCAGACAGGCAGGCTCCCGGGATAGCCACACTCCACGCTACTCTCCGCATTTTACACTTAATTCCCGACCCCTGGCGTTTATTTCCACGCGGAGGAGATAGATAAAAGGATGCTCTTGAACTGAGGGTGGTGGGGGAGTGGCCAGGTGGAATGCAAGTGGGCGAAATGAGGAAAAATCAGTGGCTCTAGTGGAGAGGTTGTCTGGGGAGGCTACGAGGCGGCTGGGGAGACGGACGGAGTGATTTTTGCTCAAGTTATTGTGGAATTTTTGTGGGATTATCGGGGGATTTACGGGTGGAGAGGGACGTGGAAGGAGGTGGAGGAGTGGAGGGAAGTGTCTCCAGTGCCGGGGGAGTTCAGGACGCCCCCCCGCCCCCACCCCCCACACCCTTCATCCTTCAGTCTCCATCCGGGAAGTGCAAGTTTTGGCCCCAAAGGATGACAGGTACGTCCTCTTTTACGCCCAAACCCCGCCCACTGGCACGGCAGCCACGCCCAAAAGCACACCCGCCACGCCCAAAGCACGTCCGGTTCACGCCCAGGCCCTGGTCAGGTCTACGCCCATTTTTACGTACGTTTGCACGCCAAATTCACCTCCCAGTCTGCCTGTTTTGTGGCCAGATTTAAGGGATTTTAATTAGTTTTTATTTATTTCCCTTCCAGATTTTGTGCTTTATTATTTTTAACTTTCATTTGATCATCAATAGCTGATCTGTGACCCAGTTTACGGGTTTTCTCAGCTTGGTTTATTAATTACAATTATTTCACCTTCAGATTAGTTTCCTTGTTAATTGAATGATTCCATTTTGTTCTTTTTCCCATTATGTCTGAATTTTGGTTCATTTTACACCCCGGTTGAACGTGCTTATATTATTTTGTGGCCAAATTTCTCATGGTGTTTGTCTCGGAGCCAAATTTCATCAGTATCGGTATTTCGTACAAGCAGTGACCTGGTTGATCCATTTTACTACCCACCTGAACAGCTTTCACTTATTTCACATTATAAAATTGCAGTTTGTTCAGTATAAGGCCATTTCTTCATCACTTCCAATTCTATTACTCGCCTCAGATGTGTGACCCAGCATGTGTGTTTTATGGCCAGATTTTAAACTGATTTCTTGTACAGGTAATTCAGGTTTAGTTTAGTTAGTTGTGTTTTTATATTATTTTTTTTTCCTCCCGTCATTTGTCAACTTTATTTGTTTGTTTGTTTGTTTTTTGACAGCACAGGTATATAGTTTTTATTTTATGTGGAATGAATATTAGCTTTTAGTTTACATACAACATATATAGTAAACTGGCAGTTATCCGTTGTTGCAGTATCCGGTGCTGCTGGCTCGGCTCTATTAAAGCAATATTTGGCGGCGAAATGGGATGTAACCGGCACTTTATCCAGCAGCGAGGTGTATCAGCCAGCTCAGAAATGGTAGCCAACCAGTGCTGTATTACAATGTTTTGTCATTACTTCAATTTACTGTGTGCTTAATATATTTAAGAGGAGCCTGTGGAGTCACATGGAGAGACAGGCTGACGAATGCGGATATAAAGGAGCGTTGTGGTGTGGATGTGGATGTGATAGGAAGCATTATGAGGAACACACTGAGGTGGTTTGGCCATGTGGAGAGGATGGAGGGTGAAAGACTGACGAAGAGAGTGTATATGAGTGAGGTGGAGGGGGGAAGAGGGAGGGGGAGGCTGAGGATGAGATGGAGGGATGGGGTGGAGAGGTATATGAGAGAGGGGGGTGTGAGTTGGGAGCAGGGCAGTGAAATGGCGGGGGACAGGGCGACTTGGAGGCGATTTGTTTGTGGCCACCCCAAACAGGATTGAGGCGTCTGGCAATAGATAGATAGATAATTTTCATCTTTGCTGATGGGGAAGTTTTTAAGATACTGTACTGTAGATGGTTAAGGCGGATAATCCAGTAACGCAACGTGTGGCTCGACGCCAAATATTGAGCCGATGGGGGGGACATTATGCAATATCCGGCGTAGGGCTTGGCTGAATTACGCTGGATAGATGAGTTTAAAAATTATATGTTCTTGATTGATTCTCCTTTTGTTATGTTTACCTTTTTATGCAAAGAAAGAACTATAAACCTGGAGCCCGCAAGATTGTTTCCTCCAAGATAATAGCTATAAAAACAAATTAATGGAGAGCCAGATTCAGGATCCATTTATTTCTGGACCCTGCCTCACCCCAGCCGTGGGTTGAAAAGAGGCAGGATGATGATGATGATGATATGCACGTCTGAATTGTGACTCTGTTTCCTTGTATAACAGCCAGATTTAAATTATGACTTAGTTACATGTTTAAGTTACCGGTTACCCCGATACTGGTATTTACTGGTGTATACTGTATGTGAGTGAGGTGGAGGGGGGAAGAGGGAGGGGGAGGCCGAGGATGAGATGGAGGGATGGGGTGGAGAGGTATATGAGAGAGGGGGGTGTGAGTTGGGAGCAGGGCAGTGAAATGGCGGGGGACAGGGCGACTTGGAGGCGATTTGTTTGTGGCCACCCCAAACGGGATTGAGGCGTCTGGCAATAGATAGATAGATAGATACTGTATATTGGTTTTACACAAGAATTTTGTCCAATGTTATTTGTTAATAGCTAATAATGTTTTGTCTTTGTTAATGATTATCAATATTTGATTTATATATTTTGCAGCCCAAATTAGCAGTTTTTAATTACCCTATATTTTTTATGCTTCTATATTGCTGTGTTATGTATTTCAAGTATGTTTTTCAAGGGTTAATTTTTTTTTTTTTTTTTTAACCTTTAACCCTGATTACCTTTCTGTCAAGTGGGTTGGTGGAGGGTTAGTGCCCCTCCCTGTAAAACAAATAACTCAGAGTCAAATGGCCACCCCATACGGGATTATGGTGTCTGGTAATAGATAGATAGATAGACCTTTTTTTTTTTTTTTTTTTTTCCCCCCAGCTTATTCATGTTAGGAACCAGATTTGTTAGTTTTTCCTATTTCACTGATGCTGTTTATGTACTGTATCATGTTTTGACGGCCAGTTTTCCTAAATTATGTAATTCATGTGTAACTTTTAATCTCTGTGTGGTACAGGGGAGAGGGAAGAATGAGGCGGGTGAGAAGGAGCGATTGCGGAGTGTCGGAGTAATGGGAAGGACTGGAGTAGGGAAGGGGTGAAGGTGTGGGGAGATTGTGGGGTGTGGAGAGGATGGAAGAGATTAGTGTGGAGCGTAGGAGGGAAGGAAAGACGAGAAGAGGGTGGTGTATGGGTGGAAAATGGGAGATTGTGGGGAAATGGGGTGTGGGGATGGGGAAGAAAGAAAGAATGAGTATAGAGGTGAGAAGAAGTGTGTGTGTGTGTGTGTGTGTGTGTGTGTGTGTATGGATGGATAGATAGCCCACACAACGTATCACAGCCATGGTCATTTATCATGTGCTGTAAATTATCACAAATCATTGGAACATAACACAATACAGCAAATATAATGGATTTCAATTGTCGGTAAATAATGTACCAGTATTGTAAAGAGATGGATGATGTGTTTGTGTGTCAATCTCCTGGGATGTGGTAATGTTTATTCTTAGTAGGCTAAATATTGCCTATCTATCTATCTATCTATCTGTGTATATATCTACTTATCATTAGACATCTTAATCCTGTAAGGGGTCATCACAGGTCAATTGCCTCCACCTCACCCTATCCTGTGTCATCTGGCTGTGTGTGTGTACTAATGAGAGGCTTTTTGAACTAGTGTTTAGATACATCTTTCATGAACTGCTTCCATGTGAGAGGTGTTTCCCAAGTTGAATAGATTATACGTGAGCATAAAGAGTAGCCAAAGCTGAAAATGATGATGATTTTCTTGTGTTTATACACTGGATAATCATGTACAATACAGTATTTAGATAATGTGTCAGGTACGGTAACTAAGGAGACTTATTCCTACCTCATGATAACTAAGGCTTGTTCAGTTTTATGCAAATGTTAGCGTTCAAGTTGAGAATTGTCCAGTTCCATCAGATGCCGGTAGTGTCATAGTGTGGGTGTTGGAATGCACTGGTGGTGTTGCAGGAATGATAAGTTATCTGTTTAATCAGAGTTAGTGACTTCACCCTATAGTTTGACAGAATTATGACTCAACACACCCACCACCTCTTCCTTTACCAGCTTTGTGTAGTACGGTATCATACTGGTACCGTACTGGTACCTCTTCCTTTACTGGCTTGTGTGTCATCGTTGTCATCTTCATCATCACCACCATCAATAATTAGCTGTCATCCAGTGCATTACTGCCCTTCAGGAGCACAGGGACCAATTTAAGGTGTGGGTGGCCAGTTGCCCTTCCTTGAGTGGCATTGAATAAGCAGTAAAACCCAACCATCCCTCTGATGTACATCCTTACTGACCACATCCAGTTGGTGCACTTGATTAAACCCACTTGATCTCCAGGTGACGCCATAGACTAGCGGTGTGTTTGCATCGCAGTGTAGTTCCATAAATAGTTTCCTGAGGTACCGTACAAGAAACTGTTTGGCATATCATTCTGTGTAGCCGAATTTTGCGGTCACTGATAATTGGGTTCCGACTAGGAGTGTGTGTGTGTGTGTGTGTGTGTGAGTATCACCTGAATATAGCACTAAGTAGAGTGAGTGGATGGTGGTCACCGCCACTTAATTGTTGGTGACATATAATTCAAGCCACCTGGCATTGTCCTGTTAGGGAGTAGTGTAAAGCTTGTGTGGTATGGTATGTCAATGAAGGTATTTTGGAGTGCATGTGGCTGGTATGGGATCAAAGTGTGGCCCTGGATATAAGAACAAGAACATGAGAAGAGAGGATAACTACAGTAGGCTGGTTGGCCCATGCTAAGCAGCTCCTAGAAGAGTAACTGAACTACTAGAATGAGATAATGATAGCAAAGAAGAAGGCTTCCCCCTCCCCCCTCCAAACCCTCCAGCTGAATCCGGCAGGAAAAAGCCAGAAAGAACACCACGCAGCATAGAAAAACTGGCATGGACATTTTATAGGAAAGTGTGAAAGCAACAGTAGTGTGATGTGAAAGATTGCCATGTTATTTTCACACCTCTGTCCTCAGATGTGCTTCTTTGGATTCATTCAAGTTTGCCTGTCGTAGAGCATTGATCCATCCTTTCAGTATATCACATTAAGAGGTAGATAAATGCTCAGTACTCCAAATGGCTTTATGTGATTCAAAAACCCTTCCTCTGCCATTTCATACCCTCATACCGGTATCAGTGAATATTAGTTGTTTGGTAGTGGTGGTGGGACGGCTCTCTGATGCACGTAGGGGGATGAAGCATGGCGTTTTGTCTGTCTGTCGATCTGTTTATAGCCAGACGCCTTAATCCCGTAAGGGTTGGCCACAAACAAATCGCCTCCTTGTTGCCCTGTCCTCTGCCATTTCTCAGCCCTCTCTCCACCTTACACCCCCTGAGCTCATTTACTTTCGTGCAGTTCTTCAGATGCCTGGTGGTTTAGTGGGTTAAGGCACTCCAGTGGGGAAGGGGTCTACATCCAAGGGTTGGTTGGGGTATATTTGCTCACCTAATGCCACATAGGAGTGAGTGAGCCTAGCCTTTCTTCACCTTTAAAATGTTTGAACTGAGTAGCATATCACCAGGTTCCTATGCTTCTGGAGGTTCAAAAAAGATTAGTTGGTAGATAGAGCGAACAGATAGCTACAGGTAAAGTTTCACTATAATTTTGGTATTACTGTAATTTTATGAAGCCCCCTCCCCCCCTTTTTTTTTTTAAGCAACTTTTTTGGTGCTATTACTAAGGAATTACTGTACAAGATCCTCTCATAGACTCCTGAGTCACTCCCAGGTTGACATAATTGCTTGTTTGGTAATGGTGGAATAATTGGAAGGCTTTGGGTGATGGCAACTTGGGAGAGCCGTAGATTTGTCTTCTGGGAATTTTGCCGTCCTCAGTGATTGGGTTCGGTCAGGGTGTGTGTGTGTGTGTGTGTGCGTGTGCGTGTGTGTGAGTGTGCAGTTAGAATCTGTCATTTTTAATTCTGTGCATACTGCACTATGACATTTGTATCTCATCCTGTTTTATTCCTTCTATAAGTAGATACCTTAACCCCTTCAATCCAATGACATGTTAAGTTTTTCTAGTGCAGTTACTACCATGCCAGATAATCTTATTTAACTTGAAGGTAATGTTCAGCAGTGTTATGCATACACCAACCCACACTGATCTCTGACATGAAACTGTGACAGTTTACTGAAGAGTAGCCACTGATGTATACAGTACGGTATATATTTTTTTGTGCACGTGTGGGGTGTCTGTTGTAGCCAGTGTGATGGTAATGGTTGGCATCACACACAAATGACACAGCCTTTGATCACAATTTTACACCTTCATTGCATGTTTCGTCTGGCTCAGTTCCTGTTGGGTTGATTAATAAGTTGTGAAGTTCACCATTTAACTGTGGAATAGTGGCTGTGATGGTAGGAAGATTGAAATAGCTAAATGGATAAGGTAAGGAACTAAACCTTTGGCTCTGAATACTTATCAGTCTGTCCTGTGTATCAGTAGATGCTTAATCCTGTAAAAGGTGGCCAGAAACAAATCTCCATGTTACTCTGCTCTCTGCCATTGATCTACCCTCTCCTGAACTCGTCACCCTTGCTTATATATCTCTCCACCTCATTTCCCAGTATCATCCCTAGTCTCCACCTCCAGCTCACTTCCCATCCTCCTCACATGGTCAGACCATCTCAAAGTATTTGTGGGGAAATCATTCTAGGCAGACAAGTTCCAAAGAGAAGGGGTTTGGCAGTAAGGAGAATAAAGTGCAAGATAACCTCCCTTAAAATAAAACTAATAAGACTGAAGTAAAGAGATAAGTTAGTTAAGGGATTAGGATGCATTTTTATGGAGATAAGAATAGAATGAAGGGATTAATGGAGAGTCAGATGTCTGGGTAATGGGATGTGTGGATAGTCAGTTGCAATGAACCTATGTGTGGATATTTGTGTACTTGGATAATTTAGTGCCTGGATTCTGTGTGTGAGTGCATTGATAATAGTAGCCAAGGATAATTAGGTACAGTATCTGCATCTTCATGTTACGATACTTAGGTGTTTGGATAGTCAGGTGTGGATATTCATTTGTGTGAATAGCTAATTGAACGTCTGAATTGGTTAGCTGTATATTAAACTGTCAGGCTTGTCAGGTGTTCAGATATATAAGTGTTGGAGAATTAGGTGTTTAGTGTAATCAGGTGTATGGGTAATGTTTGGTTAATTAGATGTGTGGATGTTATGGTACCTCATCTGCGTATGGATATTTTGGTGTGGATAACTTCATGCCCAGATAACACAGTACTGTACAGACAACATCCTTTTATAATCAATTTTTTCCCAAACACTATTCAAATTTTGCAACACCATCTCATCTTCCCTAGCCTGACTCAATCTGCCAAGTGTTTATCCAAATATTGTGTATTTTACCTCACCTGGGCTGAATCAATCCCTTCTAACCCAGATTAATCAAACCCATGCCATCCTGACTTCACCTACTCTAATCCATTCTTCATTGACCTAACCTAACCCAGTCCAGCCCAACCTAACATAACTTAATGTCACCTCCCTTCACCCAGCTTATCCTAACCCAACCCAACGCAGCCCAGTGTGATCCAGCCCATTCCTTTCAGTCATAACCTAACATAACCTCAGATTATCACTCCATATTTAACATTATGCAGAACCAACTTCAACCAGACCTAACAACAAATAATCTAAACCTAACATAACCTAATTTTTACCTAATCTGTCCTGCCCTCATACAGTCAACCATACCCTAACTTAACCTGATCTTCTCCATGCAACCCAAACTTTAAAGATCTAACCTTCCCTGACCTAACGCAGCCCATCCCCACCGTCCCCAGCCGATGCAATTGCCCCTACAAAAGCCCAGTCTAACACCACTTAACTCCGGCTAAATCAGCTTAGGATGCCGTACAAACGCTGCCGAAGCCTGTTAGCCCCACGACAAAACAAAGGCCACATTATACGAGTGAAGTTTGGCAATACCAAAACCCTGTGCTGATGGAAGGGCCTCCTGTTTCTGCTGTGATTGGTTCCGTTCCTTCATGTTTCATGCTGCCGTGTGGAGTTCTTGTTTAGAGTTGTGTTGTATAGTGACTTAGGAGATTTTGTAATGTGACCTGTATGTAAGGGGAGAGAGAAAGAGAGAGAGAGAGAGAGAGAGAGAGAGAGAGAGAGAGAAGCTGTTTTGATTGAGAACTGTCTTGTCAGCACTTTACTGTATTGGTTGGGTAACTCTCTCTCTCTCTCTCTCTCTCTCGCTCTCTCTCTCTCTCTCTCACACACACACACACACACACACACACACACACACAGGTGGGAGTTGTGTGCATAAATAGGTGTCTGGATACTGTGGTATTTACGGCGTCTTTATTTCTATATGTAAAGATATGTCAGATTTATATAATTACTGTCTCAGCTGCATAATATATAGCTACCTCTTATTAATATGGTAATTCTTTTGTTTCAGGTGATTAAACAACAGATGTGGACGATGCCAAACTCTAGGTAAATATTATAAAAATCGTGAGAGAGAGAGGGGAGGCATGGAGGGGGTATTGTTGGTTGGTTGGTTGGTTAAGGTGAATGGATAGATTTTGTGTGTGCATGTGTGTGTGTGTGTGTGTGTGTGTGTGTGTGTGTGTGAGAGAGAGAGAGAGAATCAAGTGTTGATTGGGTAAGTGGATGGATAGGTGGTTTTATGTGTATTTGAGAGATGGTTTCATGTTTTATGTTGCATGCCTTAATATGCCTGTTTTAACTCTGTGTGTGTGTGTGTGTGTGTGTGTAATCCAGTTTAGACTCTCTCTCTCTCTCTCTCTCTCTCAATATAGTAGCATTTATAGCCACCCTCAGTGTCCACTCACTCAGCTGTGTCATTTGCATTAATTTAAGCTAATTGCAGGTTTTAATTATGTTTATTTTGTGGTAACCTGATTAAAATGACCAGCAGGATGGTTATGGGTGGTGATGGTGGTGGTGGTGGTGGTGGTGATGATGGTGATAGTAGGGATGCAGTGGTGGTGGTGATGATGAGGGTGATAGTAGGGATGCAGTGGTGGTGGGTGATGATGATGGTGATAGTAGGGTTGAATTGGTGGTGGGTGATGATGATGGTGATAGTAGGGTTGGAGTGATGATGATGGTGATGGTGATAGTAGGGATGCAGGGGTGGTGGGTGATGATGATGGTGATAGTAGGGTTGGAGTGATGATGATAGTAGGGATGCAGTGGTGGTGGGTGATGATGATGATGATAGTAGGGTTGAATTGGTGGTGGGTGATGATGATGGTGATAGTAGGGATGCAGGGGTGGTGGTGGTGATGATGATGATAATAATAGTATGGTAGTAGGAGGAGGGTGGTGGTGATGATGATGATGATGGTGATGATGTACAGTCAGCCCAAAAAAAGTATCACACCGCCAGATCTCAATGGATGTGAAAATGAGCGCGTTCTGGAGACGTGCATGAATCTGTTAACTTAGTGCCTAAAAGAAAGCACCTGTTAAATGAAGTTTGATGCAGTTTGTGGTCAGGTACTAAGAACAACATTTGCATTTATAACCAGAGGGTGTCCCATATATCACAGTAATTCATCCATGTTCCAGAATAAGTGCAGGAAGAGGCCGCATCCTTTTTTTGGCTAATTATAAAGTGGTACCGGTTTATAATACTAATAATGAGATGCTTACTATGAAAACGATATTGAAATGATATTGATGGTGCACCTTTGTATGAGTACTGTACTGTATATGTATACTGTCTACAGTATATTCTTTTATGTAAGGCATTTTATATAGCTGTGTGTCATACTGTATGGTACCATATGTAGGTGTGTAGGCTGTGTGAATTTGCAAAGTGTGTGTGTGTGTGTGTGTGTGTGTGTGACTATTTATGCGGTATATACCTATCCACATAGCTAGGCATATGAACGTGACCGTATTATATATGGCTGTATGTAATAATGTATGAGTAAACTGTATATCTTTGTAGTTACCTATGTGCATGTATAGTGTTACAGTACGGTACTGTTTTGGGGACTAACTGGTGGTACGTAAATGTATGCATGGCAGTTTGAAGATATACCTTCCTGTGTATACGATAGCTACCATATATCTGCCTGTGTATACGGTAGCTACCATATATCTGCCTGTGTATACGGTAGCTACCATATATCTGCCTGTGTATACGGTAGCTACCATATACACTATCTGCCTGTGTAGGCCTATGTGTCAGGCTGGTGAACCGACACATACGATGAGTTCTTAGGTTGTAAACAAGACCTTGGAGATTGCGGCGCCATTAATGTCTCGGTGCCTTTGAAAACTGGGAGGATTTTTTTCCAGATTTTTCTGTTTTTTTACAGATTTTAATGGGAAAGGTTATTCTTATATATATTATTTTGGATTTTATTTTCTAAGTATGTTTGATGAGATTGTAATTATGCCGAGGTGTCCTGCTGGGGTGGATAGGATAGCAAAGGAGTACGTCTGCGTGTTGTCAGAGAGAGAGAGAGAGAGTGTTGCAGAGAAGTCAGAGTCGGTGAAAGAAAGTGGGATATGTGGTAAGAAAAGGAGAGAGAATTGGAAAGTGTTCAGAAAGAGAAAGTAAAAAAAGGAAGGTGGGGAATCAGAGAAAGGAAGTGAGGGAAAGTGAGAGAAGGGGAGGAAAGGTAGAGGGAGGGAGGGAGGTGCGGTATTGAGTTACAAGTTACATAGATAAAGACCACACAGGTTTAACGAGAGAGAGAGAGGGGGGGGGGAGAAAGAGATAGAGACTGTGCAAACTGTTCTTCATTGGAATGTTAAGTATTTGTTATTGTAGGCTCTTGAGGAGGAAGAGAGAGAGAGAGAGAGAGTTTTAATCATACCTAAAAGACGTGCATTTATTTATTTATTTTTTGATAGTCCTTTAAATATCAGTCACTGTCTATACATACAATGACACCTTAATCCCTTAGCCACAAGCAAATCGCCTCCATGTCACCCCTGTCCTCCATGCTGTGAGGCTGCCTTTCCTCCACCTCACACCACCCTCACTCACATACCTTTCCACCCCATCCCACTCTCCCCCCCTCCCCCACCCTCATCCTCATCCCAACCCTCACCCTCCATCTCACTCACACACACACACACACACACACACACACACACACACACACACACACACACACACACACTCTCCTAGTCAGTCTCATTCTCCATTCTCTCCACATGATCATACATCAAACTTTCAAACCACAGTTGACACAGCAAAACTTCCAATGAAAATTTATGTATTGGCAAGTGTGTGAATACCTCTGCACTAGAAGGTCACTTGGTAGTTCGTTGTGTGTTATGGAGATGGCCCAGTCTGCTGGTGTGGGTGGCAACAGCAGTAAGAAATGATGAGAGACAAAGATTGAGGTGGGTGTGGCAGTGGGAGTAATTATTGATGCAGGATAGACATTGATAAGGCCGACTGAGCTTTTCCCTTCAGCGCATAAGCAGTCATTCTGCAGTGAAAAATGAAGTGATATGTATGTACCACCTTATAAATTACCTACGTGTCAGACTCGCCCAAATCGACTCTCTGTATTTTTCCCCGCCGATATCTACGCGCCAAAGTTTACCACCACAATTCTACCCATGGAGTTTTCCCGCTCAAATTTACGGGTCAGAGTTCACGCCAGAACTTAATCCGTTGAAGATTCTCTGATCATTGGAGTCTGGGCAAGTTAGGGACACGTAAGGTGGGTTTTGTAGTGTGTTTGAGAGAGAGAGAGAGACAGACATGGTTGGGAGGTTTGTCTATTTATCTCTCTATCTAGCCAGACACCCTGATCCTGTAAGGGGTGGCCATTTGTCTTTAAGTTAGTCTTATCTGTTTGTCTATCATATTATAGTCAAATGCCAGAATTGAATTGCCTTCGTATCACCGTCCTCCACCATAAGGCTGCCCTCTCCCTTAGTCCTCCACCCTGTGCTTCCATCTCATCCTCCACTCTGCTCAAAAACTCTTCTTATTCTCATTCTCCTTTCATCACATAGCACAAATAGATAAAGCTCTGATAAATAATTCAGAAGAGAGATTGATAGATTCTGAGATACATGCCTAGATACCAAGATAGTCAGATAGATACCACGATAGATAAGTACGCACGCAATTGAATGAAGAGAGATCAACTTTTCTTCATTGTTAAGTTTATATTTCTTAATGTACGGTATCCTGTTGGAGAGAGAGAGAGAGAAATTGTGCAAATCTTTCTTCGTTGCACTTTTATGCATTTCTTATGTAGCTTGAGAGAGAGAGAGAGAGAGAGAGAGAGAGAGAGACTCAAGGAAGGACAGGGGGGAGGTTTACTCAGCATCATTTGTTTACATGATCAGCTGATTTGCGGTTTGTTGACATGGATCAGCTGATTTGATGCTACGTCATTGTTTTGGTCGTTCCGGGTCCTGGAGAGAGAGAGAGAGAGAGACAACTTGATAGGCTATATAGATGGGTAGATTGATAGATAGATAGGGATAGATAATAAGATAGAGGGACGCCATGGAAATCAGATGAGTAACTATTACAAGAAAATTAAAATATACTGTATATGCCCTTCGGCTACTGCAATATATTAGAGAGAGAGAGAGAGAGAGAGGTGAAAAATACTGTTACACTTCACAGCCATACCAACCCGGACCTTATTAAAGTGGCCCGTTCTCTCTCTCTCTCTCTCTCTCTCTCTCTCTCTCTCTCTCTCTCTCTCTCTCTTATATACCGTGCATATTATCTTTTTCTTGCGATGGCTATTTACCTGATTGCCAGTGCCCTTTCCTGTCTATCTATCCATCTTTCTATGTCTATTTATCCTCCCCAGTCTCTCTCTCTCTCTCTCTCTCTCTCTCTCTCTCTCTCTCTCTCTCTCTCTCTCTCTCTCTCTCTCACACACACACACACACACACACACACACACACACACACACAACATACCTCACTTCAGTGCCTACTTACTGACATACCATTCTACTTACGAACCATCTTTCTGCCAACCTACCATATAATTACATCCAACCAGCCTACCTACCTACCAACCTGTCTGACTGTATCCTCCTACTTACAGTATCCCTGTATCTATTGCGTTTATCTACCTACCAACTTACATACCCATCTGTTTACCCTTGAAGTTTGCAGCCTACCTACCTACGACCCTGCCCGTCCACTCACTTCATGTAGTACCTGTTTTACCCACCTACCTACCTACCTACCTACTTGCTTACCTGTCTACCTACCAGGCACACGCCCCATCCACTCACCTCATACGGTAGCTACTTTACCAACTTACCTACCTACTTACCAGGCAGCCAAGGTGTCTCATCAGTAGTCACTCGTCTTGCAACACCAATTACTACTGAATGCCGCAAATTGTTTACTTAATTCACTCAGACGTGAGAGAGAGAGAGAGGAGGGGGGGAAATGTATAAATCATTTTTGCCATTTTAAAGTATTTGTTGATAAAAGTTTCGTATTGAGAGAGAGAGCATGTCAGGTTTCCCAGATCGGAAATCTCGATTAAAAAAAAAAAAATGCTGCTACTACTGGTGATGATTCTCTCTCTCTCTCTCTCTCTCTCTCTCTCTCTCTCTCTCTCTCTCTCTCTCTCTCTCTCACACACACACACACACACACACACACACACACACTGGTAATCAATATTATGCTCGATATCTTCCTTCCTCCCTCCTTAGTTACTGTCTTCCTCCCCTTTATTGTCCATTAATCTATTTCCTCCCTTCCCCTTCCCTCCCTTTCCTTCCATTCATCTCTCCCTCCCTCCCTTCTTTTCCTCCTTCCTTCTCTCCTTCCTTTTTTCCACCCTTTCCCCACCCTTTCCGTTCATTTCTTCCTGCCATCTTTCCTTCCTTCCTTTTCCTCCCTCCTCTCGTCTCCTTCCTTCCTTTCTCCTCTCTCCTCACATTCATCTCACCCTCCCTCCTTCCCTCCCATCCCTTTCTTCCCTTTTCCTCCTCCATTTATTCTCCTTCCTTCCATTTCTTCCTCCATTCCTCCTTCTTCCTTTCTTCATTCTTTCCATCTCTCCCTTTCTTCTTTCTCTCCCTTCCATTCTTCTCTTCCTTCCTCCCCTCCTCTTTCGTTCTCCCTTCTCTTTCCTTCCTTCTTTCCATCTCTCCCTTTCTTCCTTCCTCCCCTCCTCTTTCGTTCTCCCTTCCTTCTCTTCCTTCTTTCTCTTCCTTCTTTCTCTCCCTCTCTCCCTTCGTTCTCTTTCTTCCTCCCTTCTCTTCTTCCTCCAGTTCCTTCCTTCTTCCTTCAGTTCCTTCCTTCTTCTCTCTCTTCCTTCCTTCCTTTCATTCTTCCTCTCTCTCCCTCCCTCCACGTCTCACTCCTCTCCCTACCATGCTACATTCAGCTATTCATCACCTCCATATACCCATTTTTCCCTCCTTCCTTTTCATTTATCTTCCTTCCTCTCATCCTCTAATTTTCCCTCCCTCCCTCCCTTTTGTCTTTCACTTACTTCTCTCTCCCTATCTTTCATCCTCCACTTATTTCTCTCTCCCTCTCTTTCATCCTTTCCCTCCCTTCCTCCCTCCGTCTTTCCCATCATTCATTCATTCATATCCCCTATAATCTTCCCACCTCTCTCTCTCTCTCTCTCTCTCTCTCTCTCTCTCTCTCTCTCTCTCTCGACCTTTGACCTCAACCAATGACGACTTTTGAGGGGGCACTGTCCATCTGGGTGAGAGAGAGAGAGAGAGAGAGAGAAAGGGAGAGAGAGAGAATGTTCAGCTTGGGAGTCATCATTGTGTAGTTGTGTGTGTGTGTGTGTGTGTGTGTGTGTGTGTGTGTGTGTGTGTGTGTGTGTGTGTGTGTATATATATATAACGGTAGGGCACACATAGATTAGACTTAACGTAAGCTACCTGCACAGTACTCTCACAAATTTACACTCCCAGTCCCGTACACACACACACACACACACACACACACACACACACACAGCCGTCCATCAGTCAATTTAGGCTACTCTGGAGTCTTTGAATACGTTGGTTCAATCATATCATCTCAATAATATCTTTCCCTCTCAGTCTATCCCTCCCTTTCCCCACACTTTTTGCACCCACCCCATCCTCTTCCATTCCTTCTCGTCTTCTCTTTTCTCTTCTCTCTCCCCTTCTCTTCTCTGCTTTCATAGGCTGTCTCCTCTCTTCCACTCCCTTCCCTTCCCTTCTCTTCCACTCCCTTCCCTTCCCTTCTCTTCCACTCCCTTCCTTCCCCTTCTCTTCCACTCCCTTCCCTTCCCTTCTCTTCCACTCCCTTCCCTTCCCTTCTCTTCCACTCCCTTCCCTTCCCTTCTCTTCCACTCCCTTCCCTTCCCTTCTCTTCCACTCCCTTCCCTTCCCTTCTCTTCCACTCCCTTCCCTTCCCTTCTCTTCCACTCCCTTCCCTTCCCTTCTCTTCCACTCCCTTCCCTTCCCTTCTCTTCCACTCTCTTCCCTTCCCTTCCCTTCCCTTCCCTTCCCTTCCCTTCCCTTCCACTCCCTTCCCTTCCCTTCTCTTCCACTCCCTTCCCTTCCCTTCCACTCTCTTCCCTTCCCTTCCCTTCCCTTCCCTTCCCTTCCCTTCCACTCCCTTCCCTTCCCTTCCCTTCTCTTCCACTCTCTTCCCTTCCCTTCCACTCCCTTCCCTTCCACGCCCTTCCCTTCCCTTCCCTTCCCTTCCTTTCCTTTCTGCATATATTCTTTTCCCCTTACTATCTGCCCTCTTCTTTTTTCTGCTCTACTTTTCTCGTCCCCTCTCCTCTCTTCATTTCTCTTTTCACTTTCTCTTCCCTTCTCCTCCGTTTCTCTTTTCTCCCTTCCTCGTTTCATTTTCTCCCTTCTCTTTTCTTCCTTTTTCAACTCTCTCCCTGTCTTTTCTCTCCATTTTCATTGTGTCCCAGCATTCCTTCACCTTCTCTCTCTCTGTCCCCTCCTTCCTTCTCCTACTTCCCTTTCCTCCTTTTCTGTTTTCTTCCCTTCTAGTTAGTCTCTTCCTCCCTCCCCCACCCCTTCTCCTCCTCCCTCCCATCATTTCTTCCTCCATTCCGTCATTTCTCCCTCTCTCCAATTTCTCCCTCCCTCCCTCACTTCCAGTCTCCTTCCATCCCTTCTCATTTCCTCTTTCTCTCCCCCATTTTCCCATTTCTCTCCCTTTCTCCCTCCCTTTCCCTTTCCTCTTTATCTCCCTCCCTTCCCCTCTTCTCTCTCTCTCTCTTCCTCCCTCTCCCTTCCATTCCCTCCCTCTCTCCCCTCCACCCGCATGAGACAAATCCGCCTGACTAATATGACAAGAGGGAGGGAAGGGTGAGAGAGGGAGGGAGGGAAGGGTGAAAGAGGGAGGAAAGACGGGAGAAGGGGGGAGAGAGGGGGAGGGAAGATGGGGAGGAAAGGAGAGGTGGAGGGGGGAGAAAAAGAAGGGAAGGAGAAAGAAAAATGTAGAAAGAAGGGGGGGATTGGAGGGAAGGGGAAGAAAAGGAGAGAGAGAGAGAAATACTATTACAAAGAGGAGGGGGTATGGGCGAACCAAGATGGCGTCACCACGGCGTCACAACAAGAGAGGCAGTGAGGTCGCCATCTTTGTGCACCTTTAACCTATGGATTTTATGTCTGTGATTGGTTTTGCTGCTGCTGCTTGACTTGTTTCGTCTGGACACCTCATTTCCCCACGTGTGTGTGTGTGTGTGTGTGTGTGTGTGTGTGTGTGTGTGTGTGTGTGTGTGTAGCCTACATGTGGGCTATTTGTAGATGAGAGATTCTGTGTACAACTACCACTTCTAGTCTGCTGCTACTACTACTACTACTACTACTACTACTACTACGACTACTGGTTCTGTTGCTGCAAATACTAATTGTCGTATTTGTATTGTAATTATTTCTATTATTACTATTGCGATTATTATTATTATTATTATTATTATTATTATTATTATTACATCCAATACCGGTACCGATTTTATCATTTCCCCAGTAGAACACACACACACACACACACACACACACACACACACACACACACACACACACACACACACACACACACACACACACAGACATCCTCCCACCTCAGGCAAGCCCCACTTAACGTCGTCTGAGCAAGCCAGATAACAAAGGCGTAACCCACGTAGAATATACAGCGTGGATTTACTGGAGAGAGAGAGAGAGAGAGAGAGAGAGAGAGAGAGAGAGAGAGAGAGAGAATTTAGTGGGTTAGGAACGTAGGTAGACGTTGTTAGTATATTCGTGGATAGGTGGGTCGCAGTGTTCGTAAGTAGGTAGGTTGGTTGGTAAGTAGGCCTTGTAAGTAGAATGCTGAATGGGTAGATTGGTAGACAGGAGTGTTAGTTGATGATGGTTGGTAAGTAGGCTTCCTGGTGAGGGTAAGTAGGCCTTGGATGTTGTTTGGTAGGTAATCAGGTTGGTAGGCACTGGACAGGCATGCAAACAGGTTAGGCCACGTAAGTAGGCTGACCTGGTACTGAACTTGGTATTGAGGTCGCTAGTGCCGGTAAGTATATAGTAGGCAGGGGGCAAGCAGGGTAAGTAGGTTGGTGTGCAGGCAGAGCAGGTAGGGCATTGAAGTAGAGGCTAATTAGATAGGTATGCCTAGGTAAGTAGATTAGTAGTAGTACGGTAGATAAGTATAGAGGTGAGAAAGCTTGTTAAATAGTGTGTAGAAAGGTAAGTGGGAACCAAAAGTAGGTAGATAAGTATAGTAGTATTAGTAGGTAGGTAGGTAGGTAGGTAGGTTAGTATGAAAGTAGGCCTGTGTACGGTAAGTAGGCTAGGTAGGTAAGTAGGTAGCAAGAGATATGGAAGTAGGTGTAGGTGTGACAGGATGTTTGCAAGAGATTAATGTGAGTGCAGTCGTTGAGTTAACCTGATGTGTGTGTGTGTGTGTAGTAGTAGTAGTAGTAGTAGTGGTAGCCTAGTAGTAGTAGTAGTAGTTGCAACCCCAGGCTCATCTGAACGTGACCCCAGTGGACTGCAGGATGAGGTTGCTTTTCTCCGGCAGTCCATCAGCGTCCTTTCGGGGATGGGGAAAGCTGAGGGATTTTTGTATAGCCAGGCACATATCCGCCCGGCTGTCAATGCCACCACATGAAGGCTTCTCTCTCCACCACGAAAATTTCCGGTAATGTGTCAAGTTCCGATCATCGTTATTTAGTATGTTTGTCATCATCATCACCACAATCTTCACCACCAGTACCGCAATCTTCCGCATCATAGTCATCAAAATCATCAACACAGTCAATCATCATCATCATCATCCACCACCATCACCATCTTAAGCATCCTAATCACCACCACCACAGTCATCATCGTCCTAATCACCACCACCACCATCTTAAGCATCATAATCAGCATCATAATCAGTAATCACCACCACCATCATCATCATCATCATCATCATCCCAGTTAATTAAGCCGTCTAGTGAGCGTTGGCAAGTGTGTTATCTCTCGCTGTCTCCACTATCAGCGCTCTCTCTCCTTATCTCTCTCTCAGCTATTTCCCTCTTCCTTTCACACGCTATTGATGTAAAGGTTGATAGATAGATAGGTAAATAGATAGATAGATGGGGAGGTAGTTGGAAGGATGGATGAATAGATAGTTGTGAAGGATGGGTGGATGGATAGATTGGATTGATAGATAAACTGATAGATGGGGAAGTGGTTGGAAGGATGGATGAGTAGAAAGTTCCGAGGGTTGAGTGGATGAATGGAAGGATAGACTGATGATGGATTGATGGATGAGATAGATTGACCGATAGACTTATGGATGTATGCAGAAGGAAGAGTCGATTTAGTTTGATAGATATGGGTAGAGCGAGACAGCCGTTGTAAAATTCTCTCTCTCTCTCTCTCTCTCTCTCTCTCATTGATCGCAACGTTCTAAAGACTATAAATACTTCTTTAAGATTTTGTACCCTTGGTAGGTAGGTAGGTAGACAGGTAGGTAGATGGGAAGGCAAGTAGGTAGGTAGGAAGTTGGCGGATAGGGAGTTAGGTTGGTAGGTAGGTAGGTAATTGGGTAGATTGGTAAGTAGGTAGGTAAGTAAATAGGTGGGTGGAAAGGTACGGTAGGTAGAGTGGTCGTGGTAGATAGGTACGGTAGGTAGATTGGTAAGTAGGTGGGTGGAAAAGTAGTTAGATTTGTATATAAGTAGTTCAATTGGTAAATGTGTGGACAGGTAGTTTGGTAAGGAGATAGGTAGGCAAGTAAGTGCATGGGGGGATAGGTAAGTAGAATGGTAAGTGCATTGGTAGGTTGGTAAGTAGATAGGCAGGATAGTGGGTGGGTAGGTAAATATACACAGTAGGTAGGTATGATGGTAAGTAGGCTACATGGGTTAGTTAGATTTAGGCTACATGAGATAGGAAAGAGAGAGAGAGAGAGAGATTCCTGATGATAACATTATTTCCTTTGTAAGATAACATATCTCTTTGTAAGACTTCCTGTTTCTAGATTTCTCTCTCTCTCTCTCTCTCTCTCTCTCTCTCTCTCTCTCTCTCTCTCTCTCTCTCTCTCTCTCTCTCTCTCTCTCTCTCTCTCTCTCTCTCTCAAGGTCACTTCCCACGGCAAACCAGGGCAAAGGAAGTGCATAGTTAAGCGTAGTCTAAATCCTGTGAAATTAAGTGGCCAACCTTCCGCCATTTTGGATCCACGTTCGTCACTGGAAAGAGAGAAAGACACCGGGCAGTACCAGTTGCATTGCAGTTTGGATATATATATATATATATATATAATTGTACCTGTGTGTGGTAGTGGTGGTAATAATGATGATAAGCGTGGTAGTACCGTAATACTACCACAACTGCTACTACTTTACTGCTACTACTACTACTACTACTAATAGTGGTAATACCGATAGTAATAATGCATCACCACCACCACAACCCATCATCATCATCATCATCATCATCGCCTCCTCAGCCTTCACCATGACCAGCAGAAATGCAAATCTGCATTCTTTGCGGTCTCGCTCAAGATTTTTTTCTAGGTACCCCGTTGCTTCATTTGTCGTAGTGTGTGTGTGTGTGTGTGTGTGTGTGTGTGTGTGTGTGTGTGTGTTTTAATTGTATGCTGTAGTTGTAATGGAGGTGTGTGATTTTGTGTGGTGAAGAGATTTTAGTTACCGTATCAAACTTACACAAGCTTTCATACACACATACATACACACTCCCGGCTAGCCACACACAAACGTACATAATTCGTACACAGATATACACCTTCCCACCTAGTCACACACACACACGCACACACAGCTGTAATGGGGATGTGTGTGTGTGGTGTGATGCGGCAACCGAGGCGAGGATAATAACAAATTGACTCATGCAGGAACTATGGTTACCGGATGCTGTCACTTTCACTCACATGACATCACGTATTACACATGTACGCATCTACACGTTCATGTAGGTGTGTTGGAGCTGCGTAAATATGCGTACATGCCGTTACTTTTTTTCTAACGCAAGGAAGAAGAACCAAAGGCCAGTTGCCCTCAAGATTGTGCACTCCAAGAAAAAATAAAAACAAAGAACCACATAGTTACACATACAGATATTTCCCGAAAGAGAGAGAGAGAGAGTGTGTGTGTATGTGTGTGTGTGTGTGTGTGTGTGTGTGTGTGTGTGTGTACCCAACCTGTTGATCTGTCAGCAAACAAAGAAGTAAAACCCTCACTGACCTTGCTGCATTTGAACCCCACTTGCACCCCAATGCAGTACGTGGTGACCCTACCAGGATACGCGATAGGTACATAGATAGATAGATAGGCAGATAGATACATAGACTTAGATGAAGACAGATAGATTAATAGATTGGAGGATGGATGGGTGGATGATTAGATGGATGGATTGATAGATGATTGGATGGATGGGTGGATAGATTGATAGTTGGGTGGATTATTGGATGGATAGGTAGGTAGATGGATGAATTAATGGATTGGATGGATTGATGGCTAGATAGGTGGATGGATGGTTGGATGGAGAGATAGATATAGATAGACAGACTTGGATGAACATACAGGTGGATTAATGGATTGGGTGGATAGATTGATAGATAGATAAATAGATAGATAGATAGATATATGGATGAGTAAGTGGATGGATGGAATAATCACGAGTGGCTTAGGAGACACAATAGATAGTGTAGATAGATAGATGAATGGACAGTTGGATGGATGGATAGGTAGGTAAGTAGATAGATAGATGAATGTGTAAATAGATTTAAATAGATGTATTGATAACTAAGCTAGGTAAATGGGGAGGGAGAGAGAGAGAGAGAGAATCATTTGCATCTCTGCTTGCCACATTATTATTATTATTTTTTTTTTTTTTTTTTATATAGCTGATAACTACTGTGCATTTTCTTTGAGGCTATTTTGTACTGTACCCAAATACCCTCTTGCCTGACTCCATTAATTATCAAGCTGTGACTCACCAAGAACACTATACTGATGTGTGGCGAGCAAGCAGGGACAGCAGTGCAGTAATTTAAACTTGGTAAAATTGTAGAGGCAAGAGGATGAGGTGGAGGGATAGGGTGGAGACGTATATGAGAGAAATGGTGAGCGTTGGAGAGAGGGCAGTGTGATGACAGAAGACAGGGTGATGTGGAGGCAGTTCATTTGTGGCCACCTCTTCCAGGATTAATGCACCTGACTCTTGATAGATAGAAAATAGTAACTTGTAATGTGGAAAGTATGACAACTCCATTCATAAGCAAGACATCCCTGTGTTGCTGTAAATACATGTGCTGGATAGAGGCATTGAAATGGGTGTAAGAAAGCATCTAGGATATTAGTTATTAATACATAGAATGAGCTTACTGTGATCACTGACCCCACACCTCATTGTCCTTCCTGTCCCCTTTCTCTCTCACCTTCCCTTCCATCATTCTTTCTCCCTTCCTCATGCTGACATTCATGTCTGTTCCTCTTCTGTTGTTAGAAAATTAACCTTTTATATACTGAGTTTGTCTCTTGCTATATCAATATATATTTTTATGTATCAGTCCATTCTATCATGCCTGTACCTCCACTAACTAACCCCTTTTGTCGACAGGCAGACGTGACCAGACCAAACAGCCGACTCCAAAGGACCTCTAAACATCCACCACCATGACTGACACACTGTAAGTTCACAATGTCATGGAGTACACCCAGGGACCCATTAGCTGCCCATATGAACCTCTATTACCTCTACACTTCCATGTAGGACCATGTACAGTGTATGGACTTCAAATGCCATGTTACATAATGACATCAACAGTACCCCTTACCTGGTACACCTGCTACATTGTGACAGAGATTTAGAGGGTAGGACTTATTGGGAGTGCTTTACTACCTGTGTTACTATTTTTATTTTTTTCTGATCATATTCAGTACTTTCCAGAACTGCTTATTGAAAGACTTACTTGTATATGGAGGACATCTGCTGCCATGATTCACATGCAGATCCAGAGGGTAGTAGGGCAGACTTTGGTATCTGTTGTGTATTTATCTGTTAATTATTCCCTGATGTGACGTTGTAAAGGGTTTCCTCGACAAATGGACCTCCAGGGATTTCTGTCCACCACATATTAACCCCCCGATATGTATTTACCCCGCACTCCACTGTAACTATTCACAGCTCCTCTGATCATCTTCGCTTCCTTTCAGAGCTGATGCTGCGTTATTATTATTATTATTATTATTATTATTTATTTATTTTTTTTAAGTAGATGTATTGACCATTTTCTGCCTCGGCACAAAATAAAAATAAACGTGATACAGTTATTTGAAATGTATAAATATGTAAGTTGTTATTTTCAATGAGATCAGTTTAGGCTGTGTCATGTTAAATGTGGTTAGAAAAGTTTAGATAATTGGTTTACTGGAAAAATGTTTTGATTTCAGCTATAATAAGTAAGTTACAGTAATGTGTTTAATGTGTCTTATCATTGTGTTTGTGAGACTGACCGTAAGTGTATAACATGTATAGGCTAGTGAACCGCAAGGTGGAGGAGCGACAAGAACGCACAGTGAAGCGAACGCAGGTCACCGCACACAGGTACCACACTGGGTCACACACTGGTCAGGTCAGGTCAGGTCATTAATGGTAGTCACACTGAGAAATACTCTATCCACAATTATCATACTTTAGAATGTTATATTACAGTATTATGAGGAAAGTCCGTGGGTTGTCATACACATTAAACTCATATGAACTGTTCCACAATTAAGTTGATGTGAAGTAGTTGGGTAGTAAACCACTGCCTCTAAGTATAATTAGATTTCCACACTAATGCAGTAGTGAAGTAACACCTCCAGAAAAATGGTATGATCCAGAAAAATCACATGTTTCTGGACAAAATCTTTTTCAGTCCCGAGTTATGAGGAAAATTCCCCCCCTCTTGTGGTCAGCAACTTTTTCCTTTCTGAGTTTTCATGCCTGTTAAACATGAATGAGATAGGTCTTTCACGCAGGTATTCCGCAGGCTTTAAATGCAAATGGATGTCACAGTTCACATTACAGATTATTGGGCGTAGAATATCTCAGTTGAGTAAAATCATCAGGAGTTAGCCACGATACAGTACTTGAGGTCAGATATTGCAGTGAAAGGGAGAATGATATTTGCAGTTAAAGGGAGAATATGTGCTGTGAAAGGGGGAACAGTAATTGCAGTGAAAGGGGGTACAGTAATTGCAAGGAAAGGGAGTACGGTAATTGCAGTGAAGGGGAGATTGACCATTGCACTGAAGGATTATGGAGATTGTGTTTTAGCCTCGTCTAGATAGGGTTTCTCCATTTAATAAAACTGTGGACTCGACAAGGCCATGAAAGGATGAAATTTGTGGCAGAATGAAATGCAGATAGACAGTAAACCTCTTCTTGTAAGTAAAATTGAACTTCACATAAGATTAGATGTTATAAGAAAGTTTGGTTACTGTACTAACTGTAGAACCAGAAGAGGGTTTAAAAATAAGGTACGGAATGAAATACAATACCAGTAAACCTGTGCTTGAAAGAAAATTGGACTTCATGCCAGATTAGTTACTGTATGGCTGTAAAACGCTGGGTGGTAACCATATAACCAAACCATACGTGCTCCCTACGTGTCAACAAGTGGGTTGGTGGAGGGTTGGTGCCCCTCCCTGTAAAACAACTAACTCAGTGTCAAATGGCCACCCTTTGCGGGATTGTGGTGTTTGGCAATAGATAGATAGATAGATGGCTGTAAAAGTATTTGGTTACTGCATTCACCTATAGAATCATAAGAGAGTTTATGAATGAAGTGCAGAGTGAAATACAGAATTCAGGAAACCTTGGCTTGAAACGTGATTGGACTTCACATTGGATTACATGCAGTTATAAATGTAGGATGCAGGAACTGAAATACTGCACTGGTTAGTCATCAGTATAATAAGAATCATCAGGTGTCTTGATCAATTGTTATCAAGATAAGGTTATCAGTTGGTCAGTTATCAGGTGTCATAGATAATTAGATGTTTAGGTAATCATCAGTTCCTGTTAGTAGTTGTACAACATACAAAAATCTGCAACAGTTTACTCGAACAATTCACATCTGACAGTTGGGTATGGAAAGTGAGAAGTGTGAACATTGGGAGCAGGGCTGTGAGAGGCAGAACCTCCCCCCACCCCCCACCCCCACCCAAAAATGGGCTGAGGTCATAGAATGTGACCATACTGAATAGGGAGGCTGCCAGAGACTGAGCATTGTAGAGAGCTGCCATTAGGTGACCAAGGCTGACACATGCAAGCACGTTGGAATCTTTATAAATTATATATGGTATGAATTCACATCTGCAGTGATATGGATAGTAAGAAATACTGAAAATTACATATGCCGTTGGAAAATTCACTTAAAACTTGTAAGACAATTTGCAGTAGTTTCACATGCACAGTGACCTGACCTGACCTGGCTATGACCTTTGTATGCTGCATGCTGATTGGCTGCCATTTAGCCAGTCAGAGGAGAGAACACTTGAACTGTTTGCCTGCTAGAAGTTTAGACCCATTGCATGACTTTGTTGCTGCCATGTTGCATTTTGACTGTGGTATGCATTTGCAGTTTGTAGGTTGGTATGACTTGAATGCATCTGTTGGAATGCCTTATGACTAGGATACTAGATATTTATCTTTTTAAAATATTTATGGTATTAATTTTAGCACTCAGAAAGCAACTGTGATTGTTTGCAGTGGTGATTGTTAGGCAGAGTTAGTGGTAGAGTTTGGTTAACCGACCCCCACAGCAACATCAGATGTTCGTGCTCACATCACCAAATTAAGGTCTGACCTGCCCATTTTCGTATCATCATTTTCTCACTTAACGGATGCACGTATTATGGGACCCTCCTGTACCTTGATTGTAATAAGGTCTCCTTGTTCACTCACGCTGAAGGAAGTGATACGAGTTAGGCCTTGGTGTAGTTTTAAGGTGAAAAATATTATCAGGTTAGGAATTTGTTTATTCATATGGTTGATATGCATACACAGTTGTAACCAATTATTAGTTCAGTAGTTGGGCTTGCAGGCTCATCTGGTACCAGTATGTAATAATTGGTTTGAGCTAATCTTCTGGTAGTTAGTGATTTTGTTTAATCCGTTTTTTATGATAACAAAACTATTACTTTTCAGTTTGCATTTATATTACTTGCTAGAGGCTTGAGAGTTTACAGTAGGCTATATGGGACATCAACCATTCTGTTGCTTTTGTCAACTGCTGAGACATTGTATTCATTACTCCTGTGATTTTGTGTGGCTGGATAATTGTAAGCATTGTTGTTGTTCCTGCTGTTGACTGTTGTGGTCACAGCCTCATTTCCACATGAACCCTGTGGAATGCAGGCTGAAGTTAGCTCCTTCCCATAGTCCCTCATCCACCGAGCCTCAGAACAACCTGGTTATATCAATGCCCTCACTTAAAGGCATCCCCCACCATTACCAGCCAAAGCATTACTAAGACAGTACTGTTCTGTAGCCAGTCATACAAGTAATGGAGAATTATTGTTTATGATGCCTCAGCGGTGCAGATTCACCACAGGTACAAAATTTATGGAAATCTTCATTGTGAAAAAAATATACCGGTAAGAAATGTTTAAAAAGGTTAGCCTGAAAGTGGTCTGCCTACATGGTAAGCTCCTTCACTCTGAAAGGCTGCCTATTTGATTAATCTAAGTTGTATGGTACAGTAGTAATGTGAATAATGGTTAAGGGTTGCATCTTTGTGATGGTTGTGTGAGGTTATTACTCCCTCACCCGCACCTCTCTCACTCATTCAGTCACTGCAATGGAGTTATCTTTCCCTTACTGCTATGGATGAATTGCTTGTGTTCTTGTTTGTGGTGAGGTGCATTTACACTGGGGTGTAACTCCCAAAACATGAGTTGCCACAACTGTTGCTGCTGGAAGATTGTCCAATGTGGAACTTCCTTCAAGCCTACCTGTTGAGCATTAGTTTACTTTTACTCCTGAATAATAAAGGAGTAGAGAAAAAAGTAAACAGCAACAGATCTAGTGATTCTTTTGTAGCTTTTTGTTACAGAGAAAACTGTTTTTTGTGGTAACAGATGCCAGTACTGTAAGTTGAAGATAAGGAGAGCAAAGCAAACAGGCTCCCATCCCCACCATTAACCCTCCAGCCAAAGCCAGCAGGAAAAAGTGAGAAGGACCACCATATAGCTTAGGAAAACTAACATGAAAGCTTCTTCGGTTGAGGATGAGCAAAGGAAAAACATGCCAGTGTACATGCACCTTTTTTTAACAGAGTATTCCCCGAACGGTTTGCCACTGCACATGGGTCTCAGCACTGGTCTTGTGGTGGTTTGTTTATGCATCTCTTGTTTGGTTGTCTCTGCTCCGTGTGTGTCCTGTTGTCTACCGATATCTGTTTTTCTCTTGGGTATGGTGTTTGTCTTTTTCTGCCTGTTTACATCATTTGTGTGTGTGTGTAATTTTGGTGTATGTAAGTGATTTTCTTTACTATGGTATGCACATTCTTCCAGTTTGTATGTGTGTGTGTGTGTGTGTGTGTGTGTGTGTGTGTGTGTGTGTGTGTGTGTGTGTTTGTGTGCATATTTTCTGCTTAGTGGGTTGTTATTGTTTATACATGTCCGTTTGTTCAGTTCTTCCAGTTGTGCGTATGATTACCGATTGTGTGTGCATATGATTTGTTTATCTGTGCATTTCCTCCCAGTTGTGTGTGTCCTTAGATTGTGTGTTTGAGTTTTATTATTATGTATGTATTCTCCCAGTAGTGTATGTCCTTACTGATTGTGTTTGTGTGTATTTTTGTGTGTATGATTTTTTTCTGTGTGCATATTCTTTCCATTCTGTGCGTGGATACTGATGTACGGTTTCTGTGCCCCTACAGTTGAAAGGTGGACCCACTCAGCCGGTCACCAATATAAGCAGCTTGAAGGTAAATTTTTATGCCAGATATTCACTGCCTCCCCACCACTCCCACAGCCCCCCACCCCAACCCCTTGCTAACACACCCAGGTTATATGCACCACCTAATTAACCGGCTTGTATTGTCATGGCTGTAGGAGAGCCTCTCCCCTTTTCTTACCAGTCCTTTCCTTATAGCCTATCATTGTGCACTTAAATAATGTAAAGGGGAATAAGGAACACTCAGGATCCAACCCCACAGCATATGACCCTGGCAGTTGTGCCACCAGTTGTACTTCATATGATCAATCAAGATCAGACACACCAACTGACAGCAACCAAAGTGTGTCATTGTGTGGCCTCCATGATGTGCCATTAGAAGTTATGTACAGTAATTACCGTATGAGGCAGTCCCAAGAGTGATAATGTACTGTTTAATGAGCGTCCAGTGGATTGCAGAATGAAGTTGCTCTTCTCCTGCTGTCCACCATCCTCGTTCCTGGGGACAGGGAGGGAATTGAGGGCCATTTGTATCATATAACTAAGTAGGAGAGTTACCTGATTATATTGGTGCAGCCACATCAAGGTGTCCCTCTCCATCATGATACATAACCTTCAAGAGAATACATTTTTTGTTTTGATCTAGGCAGAAAATAAACTGGTGAGGAAAGAATGCTGAGGAGCCTCATGAGCTTATGACAGTACTGTACTTCCTATGGAGCCAAGTTTAGATGGTTATTGTAATCTGTGGTTTGCCTTGCACCGTTTGGCTTTACATGACACCCGCCACGCCACCCTCCCTCATGCACCCGCCCCACCCGAATTTATGCCCATTGTACCATGAAACTCTAATTCTTTCAGTATAGTGATGTCTTTATTACCATATATTTTCCCTACCCCGAGTGATTTCATTCTTTCCTAAGGACCCATTGTAGTAAAAGGGTAAGTGGAGACAATCTTTGACCCATTCACTACTGTGGGTCAGTTTTAAACAGAATGAAATTACCTGTGTTTAGCAATGTTAGAGGTCTGCTGCCTTGACCTGGTGGCACTGATACAGTACAGTATAGTGTCAACGTTGGGTGGGAGAGAGACTCAGGCTAAAGCATGAATTCATTATTTTCTCTAACATTTCAAGTTACACAGAACCCATCTTCAGGGTTCTTTGTAGCCCAAAACATTTGAGAGAATAAAGAATTCAAGCTCTAACCTGTCTCTCTCACTCTCTTCCACCTAACATATACATTTGTCATACTGTAATGGATCATCTACAGTATAGTGTGCTGTAACTGGGAGGCCAGTTTTACAGACATCTCATAACTCCCTCCCCATTCCCCAAAGGGAGGATGGTGGATTGCAGAGGGGCAGTATCAGCCTTCAGTCAACTAGGTTCATATCCGGATGAGCCTGGGGCCACAATAACCAGAGTACCATATATTAATAAAGACATCATTGTACTGAAATGGTTAAATGTGTTTTGAATAACCACTCCATTAATGGCTTTAGAAGTGACACCATTAATTTCACACTAAAAGATTTTGCTTTGAATAGCTAATCAGTGGTTTTAATTTCACGTCAGCACTTCATTGGCTTTCTCACTGAACGTTTGGATTGACCCTGCCTCACGCACCCTCTCTATGTTATTAAAATTTACCCCATGGTTTGTACGTTGGTTTGCAGTTGGTTGTAATTATTATTTATTTTTTTCATGTGTTTCCTTTCATAACCTCACAAGATTTTGTTGTGATATTTATATTGCAGGTGTGTGGCTCTTAATTCCTGTGCCTCTCCCTTCTCTGTATCCTTAACTGTTTCATACTGTGTTCCATCTTAATCCTTTTATATTCTAAAACACTTCTAGTTCTCTGCCAATAAGGTTTTCCAAGCCTTTCTCATAATCGTACAGTAATCTCAAAACTTTTGGTGTGACACTTATATTCCAGATCTTTTCCTTCATCTTCGTTAATGAGACTAGTATGGTAATTGTAATACACAGTGCTGCATATACTCCGGTTACTTCCGTAAGGTGTTGTTGTGGTACGGTATATACTTACTTTGTGTGATTATTCGTTTTCCCATCTCATGTATATTCCATTATTATTTCTTGTGTTTATAATATTGCAGGTGTTTTTCTCCATGCAGATTTCCCTGGCTTCTGTATTTTATAATTGAAAAGGAGAAATTTAGCATGAATTGCATCTGTTATAAGGAAAACAACCCAGAGCCAATTAATAAATACTGAGTGGTGGAATTATTTTACATGAAGTCGGTTTATCTATATATTTTTTACTTGTTTCTTAGTTATCAGTAATTACTCCCATAAATGTTGTTGTTTTTGTCATGTACAGTTTTTAGTAATTATTACTGAGTATTTCTGGGCAGTAACAGTAAAGAGCCAAAATTCCATAGCATTTGCCTGCATGATTCTGCTGAGTTCTTGTAGAGTAGATTGTTTTATATCCTTATAATATGTGAATGCATTGTAGCGGCTGGCTTGCCCATGCAGACACTGGCAGCTGCTCTACAATAAGCTGTGTGTTATCGTTATTATTATTATCATCATCATCATCATCATCATTATTTTTATCATTACTGTATTATTATTAATCACCTACTTTATCAATTTTCCTACAATATCTTAATTTGAATTGCTAGCCCTGCCACATAATCTGGGTCCAAAGGTCACTTAGTCTAGCTTCAAAATATTGCTAACTGAGTCTGAACAAATAACTGTAGGGGAAGTAATTTCAATCATGTGGAGGCAATTTAGGGAACAGTGCCGGTGTATATTGGTTGGGAATTCAGTTATTGGTGGAAAAATCAATTACACATGTACGGTATGCCACTGGAAAGGCGTCAGAAGATACCAGCTCATATTATGGTGAATTATGGTAGCTCCCTGACACATTTTCCTCAGCAGTTTATTTTGCTTATTACACCTTGCTGCCATCTTCTGTGTTGCTTAAATCATTGTAATTTCTCCATACTCTGAATAAATAACATACAAAATGATATTGGCCAGTCATGTACCTAAATCACTTGGTGAGAAAGAGTTGTTAGGGAGCTTCCTTAATGACCTGGAATATAAGCCACACAATACAGGTAGCTACATTAAGGGATAAAAAGCCACTTCCTGTTCCACTGTGTCTCTTGTTTGTATTCTTGTCGTGAAGCTCCCTAACACCTCTTCCTTAGTGATTTATTTTTGGACATGGCTGGTTAATACTGTATCCATTTGCGTGTTATTTCTGCAGAGAACTGCAAGACTTGGAGGATTTATATATCAGAGAATTCGTGAGTAAGGTGTAATAGCAAAATAAATTGCCTAGAAAAAGGTGTTAAGGAGCTTCCACAGCAGACGAGAATACACACTCACTCACTGCATGTCTCTCACTTTCCTTCCCAATGCATCTTATCAGAGAGATTCATTATTGTCCAGAGAAATATACCAGTTACCAGTATCTCTCGCTGCAGGAATATTAGCCGGCAGAGAGAAGTGAGAGGTAGACGTGGTTAAATTTTCTTCAGACTTTTGTATCATCGGCTAGAGAAACAAAGGAGGTATCTCAGCTTATAAGTCCTGTATTAACCAGCAGAGGAAAGTGAGAAGCGGAAAAGGTGAATTTAAGTGCGTTTTTGCCCCCCCACGACGATAGATAGATATACAACACAGTACAGGAATGACTTGATAGCTAGTTCATTTTCTGTCAGTTTGGTGTTGTGTATAATTTTTACCTTTTATATAATAGTATAGGTAGTATGTTTGTGATTGTCATGTAGTTTGAAGTGCAGCAGTACTGGTATTGTATGGTAATGGAAACACTGTCTGCTTCTGTTTTTATTTTACCTTCTGGTAACATGAAGAACCAAAGACAGAAGGATATTACAGTACTGTATAATACTATCAGAAATTACCGAATATGCCTTCATATGATTTTGGCATAAATTACATTACGTAGACCCATACAGGAATAGAGCTAAGAGAAATTACATTAGTTAATTACTGTATTATGATAGACTTTGTGGCAATGGGTTAATGAACTTTAACTTTATGGTACTGTATTAAGTGATAACTACATAAGCTAACCCAATTGAAAATGTAACGTCTCAGACTAACTCAATGAAAGATATAACTACTTAAACTAACCCAATTGGAGATGAAGCATATAAGCTGATCTGTATAATTGTGAGCATATATTAAATGGTTAACCTCTAGTTTGATTCTCTCTCTCTCTCTCTCTCTCTCTCTCTCTCTCTTTCAGACAGTTTTGTTTACCTTGTGTGAAAACCATTCTTAACTCTGGTAAGGCAGTATCTTACCCCCTTTTAACACCAATGTATGACCTTGTTTCCCCAAAGTTTAAGTAGTTGTACCTTTGACAGTCTTCAGTTATTACCAGTATTTCAAGGCTGGTGCAGTTGTAGCCAGTAATTTTTTCCATAATATTACTAACACAGAGAGAGAGGGAGGGGGGGTCGGCCTATTGTAAAAACTTGGGAGGGGTAACTAAGGCCGTGGTTAAGTGATTGGTAATGGTTAACAGCTTATACACTAACCCAACTAACTGCATCTCGTTCCCCCACACGCGGCCACCCCAAGAGTGCTGGACAAGGACAGGATAGCCAAGAACGGCACTAATGCGTAAGTGGTATAAGGGTCAGAATCAAATACTGTACATTAGACTGGTGTACTTGGCTGAGTGGTAAGAAATGCACGCAGTACTAAATTATTCTGATTTTTGGTAGTTTCTGTTTTTGTGACTGTAACATTTTTTATTTTTAATGTAATCCCATCAAGTTCGAACTATGTTAATGATGATTTTTGTGTTGTTGATAATGGTGCCAATGTTTTAGGAAGATGATGATGATGTTATCAATTTGATAATGGTTTTCTGTTGAGTGTGACAGTGATCTGATGGCTGTGTTCAGTAGCCATAAACCAGATTACGTGAGTAATTTGGGAGTTGGTACTGAATGATCTTGGTAGTAAGATGAAACCCATATTAATCTGTTGATTGATCTATCCATCTATCTATTGCCAGACACCATAATCCCGTAAAGGGTGGCCATTTGACACTGAGTTAGTTGTTTTACAGGGAGGGGCACCAACCCTCCACCAACCCACTTGTTGACACGTAGGGAGCACGTATGGTTTGGTTATATGGTTACCACCCAGCGTTGTAAATGGTTGAAAATGATAAATACCTATACACAACAGTACAGTAGGTCTTTCACCTTAAATTGGCAGGAAATTTTGTCCTTTAGCCGCCTTTTTTTTGCATAGCTTAATGATAGATTAAAGACAATATGGTACATCCCCAGTTTAACATACTTTGATAGCTTAAGACCCCTTAGAGCACTAGAAGTATAGGCTAGTTGAAAAGCCCATAAAAAAACATACTCAAAACAACCCCTATGTGTCAGTCCATTTTCTAGCATTCTTTTGTTTGGTGCAAGACCCAGTTTAAACGCAACACCCTTAATTTAAAAAACTTCTGATGTAGTGCTTGTCTGCTATCACTGTCTGATACTGTGACAAAACAGTTAAATTTTGTTAAGTTGCAGTATGTGTGTGTGTCCTCTCTCTCCTTGATACGGTGACCCAAAATATGGGTAAATTATGTTAAACTGCAATACATGTGTGTGTTATAATATTTCTTTAATTGCTGCATTACCAGTACTAAAGAATGCTGTACAGTACTTGTCATAATAAGATACTGTATGTTATGTAGAGGAGGCTATTCTGTTTAGTGACAGGTGCATGAAATAGGAACTAGAGTGCCTGAAATTGGGTTCCTGCCAGTTTAACAGAGTTCAATGTAGTGCACAGGGCAGTGGATGAATAAGTGTGTTAAATTGAGGATTTACTGTAGTACTACTGCTGTGCATCCTTCCATGGCACTTCTTTATGGCTGACATCTTATTCCAGTGTTTGTCCTATTGTACAACTCGTCAGTCAAGATGGAGAGAGAGAGAGCTGTTTTAGACCAAGTTAGAGATTAATATAACAGCCATATTCAGCAGCTGAATGGATCTTGAGTTTGGCTGTCTTATTTTGTTTTAACTTTTTTGTGGTAGGAACAGTCATGTGGGCTACTGGCCAATGTTTTCATCTTCCTTACATTTAAAGAAAAAAAAAGTGGTTTTGGTAGTAACAAGAGCATCCTTACTGGCAGATGTTGCTATGGATAATAATAATAACAAACGCTCCCATTACTGAACAGTGGGCAGCCGGAGGTAACGGAAACCACCACAACATACACAGTTGACTACGGCCCCCAGACTACCACAACAAACGGACACCCGCCTCCCCCTCCTCCCCCACGCCCCGGCCACGACACACCGCCATCATCATCATCACGACACTCACTGGCATCGGCATCCACTAACCAGGACGCACAGCTTATATCACGCAAGCAGACACAGCACACCACACAGCAGGTGAGTGGATGGTTATTTGTGGAAGTCTGCAAGCCATAAGTTGGTTTGTTTTTGTCTTGGAATTGATTTGAAGTCTGATAGCCACAGCAGGTGAGTGGATAGCTATTCAGGACACACGACAGATATTACTAAAGCATATGCAACAAATTAAACAGTTCCATTTGTTATTGAAGACCTTGGCCATATACTGTATGCAGGTGTCTTTAACTTAGCCTGAAATTGCAGTCTCTTCATGGTGAATGTTGGACTGTAAGAACAGATTAACACTAGAGTATGATGCTAGTCACAAAGAAGTGCTATGGAAAGGATGTAGAGCAGTAGCATTACCTTTTTCAGTCGCTGAGCTATGTGAAAGAAGCAGCAGAAGGATGAAAATCTGGGCTAAGTTAAAGAGAGAATACCAAGGCCAGTGCCAGTCTGGTGATTCCATAACCCATTGAGCTCAGGGATGTCTGTTCATTGCATACAGTAGACCTTTTATAGTGAGTAAGAGGAAGCCTGTTGTCTTTATATGGTGAACAGCTTTATAGGAGGGGGAAAAAAATGTTAAAGATGGCATTAATAATGTCAACACTCCACAGATCACCACCACCACCAAGGTAATTCGCGAGGTGCACCACATCGGTCCCGACGGACAGGTTCTGGACTCGTATCCCGTTGGGGAGTACCCGGCACCACCCCCTCCCCCCCGACCCGACACCGGCTATGCCATGGACCCCTACCGACCCCACTCTCCACCCACTGAACCAGGTACAGCAGGTCATAGGGAAAATACACCCATGAATCAGAAACACCGGTGGTTGGAATGACCATTAGAAAACCTCACTGCTGCCTCATGCAGGGTAAAACAGGCATCATAGATTTTTTGGAGGGACACGATGTAATAAACTGCCAGTTGTCGTAACACTTTCATTGTCACTGCTTTGAGCAAGGTTGGTCAAGGCAGGATTGGTAGGCTATTATGTACATAAAGAACTTCCACCTAAAAAATGCACCAGTGGTACAACTTTTGCATCATGTTCATCCATGTTTGGTTATTTCCTAACTTTTTAAATAATTCACATGTGCATTTTCGTCCTCCGGTGTGTTGATTTTTTCTTATTGAGCTTTGTTTGGAAGGGACATTTTTACAAACTCACAGCTTTTGCTCGTTTCTTTTTTGTACAATTGTGAACTTTGTGGCAATGTGAATTTAGAAATTTGTTTGTTATCTGTGAGAAAATCATAATCAAAATGATGTCACAAAACTACATTATCAAGGGTGTGTTGCTATCCTTTGTTGAAGTTACAAGGTAAGGTTTTTAGATACAGCTACTTTATGCACCAAAAGTGGCTTCCATTTACTTTGTTTTTGGGGTATGATTTGACTGCCTACCTGCAGCACCCCAGGGCTGACCTCCCAGCCCATTGGTTGGGCGTTGTGGGAAAATAACATTCGTGGGAGAAGGATTTTGCCATGAAGATGAAAATGATTTGAACATGTTGAGAGGAAGGGCCAGGATTCCAGGGGCTTGAATGATGTGTGAATGGAAGCGTGGCCCACTGGAGTGGGCAAACTTGGGCTGTCTGGACGTTGCTAGGGCAGGATGGGAAAGGAGGTCCGGATAATGGTGATGATGATGATGATGATGATGGTGAGAGGAAGGGGACGATGACTGGTTGAAGAGCCTCAGGCATGGATGTGGAGGGAAGATTGCCCAGTGGCAGACTTAGGAAGACATAGGACAAGCCCTGTTTGGTAGTCTCCAGGATAGAGGGATGAATAGGGAATTGGCTCAAGATTATGACTAGTGCAGAGCAGCCGTCAAGTGAAAAGACTTAAAAGACTTGACATACGAGCCTGATCATTGGTGTTTTAAGCATTAACTTACTATATCCCTTTTCGTGTGCAGGGTCGCGGGGGCGTTACGAGGGTGGGTACGAGTATGATGCGTACTCGCGTGGTGCGCCCCCCCCCACCCACCAGGACTACCAGTATGACCAGCAGCCATACCAGCCATCACAACCACCACAGCCTGGATACAGCGGACGATACCGCGACCCACCAGGTAATGTTATCTCTTGTTCAGAACCATGACTGGGATTTATAAATGAGGTGGCCCAAGAACAACTCTCTGAAATGGGGGATTCTGGAGATATACATATTTTAGGGGTGGTCATTGCCATCCCAGCCGCCCATCTGGTTTTGCCACTGTTCTTTACAATGGTATTATGATCCCACACCTTGTATCTTTGTAATGGCGTAAAACCCCACACCCATTGAAGAGCATTAGACTCCCCACACTCGTAAGTATTGGTAGACAGGTTTATTATTTTCCATATATGTTGTCCTGGCCACATCATAATTATTTTATCCATATATGCTGTTATTATCATTAAACTCTTCACACCAGTTCTTAGTTTACCCTGGTGCACCCGCCTCTCAACTTTACTGGTGTTAGGCTGCTTATTTGTCTTTCCTCATCTGTATCATCTTAAGTCTAGTCACACGTCACTGGCATTATTAGGCTGGCCACAGTGTTGCCGTCAGCACTACCAGGCATCACAGCCTCCACAGCCAGGATACAGTAGCCACCTCTGGGACCCACCAGGTAATAACACACACCTTCTTATCATCGATATGAGGCTTGGTTCTGTTGGCTCACACTGGTAATAGGGTTGAATAAAGGATATAATGGCTGCAGCTGTATTGTGTTGTCAGGTAATAACACACACACACATATACACCATCTTACCATCATTAGGCAACTTATTTTCTATCTCTGTAAAGCTTTCATAGGGTCATTAACAAATAATCTTCGTAGCACCTCTTCCTTAGCAGTTTATTTAGCAGATTACAATATGATAGGTATGTCACTTGTGGTGCTGGAGAGGGAAGCCTTTATGTGGTGACGCTGATATAACCTGGTGGCTCCACTGGCGGGGAGTATGTGCTCAAGACAGAGCTTTATTCCTGACTAATTTCAGCAGTAGGCATCTTCAGTACATTATTTTTGTTGTGGCAGGTTGAAGTTGCCTTTCTCCTGCAGTCCATCCTGCTTCTTTGGAGGATAAGGAGAAACATGAAGGACCTTTGCATAACCAGGCAGAGAAAACCACAAAGTTATATCAGTGCCACTGCCTGAATGTGTCACCCTCCAGCACCAGGATAAATAGGTAGCAGGAAGAATAAAAGAAATCCAGTGTATTCCTGTGCAGGGCAGTGTACTGAATGTGGGTGACGTCCTTGGTAGTTTATTCCTGCTGATAGTGGACAATTTTATTCAACTTTGGAGAGGCATGTTGTACTGAAAGGGTTATTTAATGATATATCTGATCCCCAGTTTGATAAGTCTGTTTTAAGCTGAGCAAAACCTTGTGTTGATGGCAAGAATAAAATAAAAAAGGGCTTCCCCGGGCACAAGCCGTAAAGGGTTAAAATTCTTACTCCATACCCTTCCATCCCTCCCACCCTGCCTGCCAGCCTTACCCCCACCATACCCCACCCCACACAGCAGACCAGTACAGGAGCCTCAACAACCACCACCATCACCACCACCACCACCCTGCCCGCCCTCCCACTCCACCCACACCCAGTGACCGCTCTGATGCCAGCCCTCCCCCTGCCCACATCCACACAGGTATGTACACATGTACATGCACACAAATTTGCATTTTTGCATTTGCATATACAGTACAGTAACAACAATCATGTAGACATACACATTTGTAGTCACAGACCAGACAGTACAGTCATTTCTTTTGTTAAAAATTATTTTAAGAAAGGGACCTAGACCTGTTGCAGATACACACACACACCTTAGTTGCACACATACAATGTTTTTGTGTAAGGCAGGAATTTTTTATTTTATAGATTTAGTAAATGGAGTATGTAGTAATTTTTTAAATATATTATCACGCGTAGATTTGTTTTTACATACCTTTTGTTGTGTAGTATAATGAAGCCTGACTTTTACTTTATTCTTGCTATGGTACATCTATTAAGTGTATTAGTTTGACTAAACTAAGGAGTGATCCCACATGAATTGTGGGTTTGGAAGTCTTTTTTAACCCCTTCATTATAAGAGGCATCCCATAAGTTGTACCCAAGATGGTCCATGTATAACACTTCTCTTCTACTCTGTTGTACCATTTCTTGTGTCTTTGGGGAGCTGTTACTGTTGTTGAGTAACCCCTGGTCTGTCTTGCTGAGCAGATCCATCAACTACAGGCAAACATTTGCCCATGCAGGGCTGTCCCGTGCTGTAGATAGCACCGTATCACAACAGTACTCATGGAAATATGGAGGTTTGGTTCCTTGATAGACGCTGCATTTGCTTTTGTCTACCCAGTAAAGTTAAACAGGGGTACCATAGTAGGCTCCATATCACCCCATTATTTGGTTACATGGCTACCACCAAGTGTTGTAAATGGTTTCCAGGAATACAGGAAACCATCAGGCTTGTTAGTCTGTGTAGATCAGCTAAAGGCAGCAGTGCATCATGTTAGTGGATGACAGTAGCCTCCCACCTGCCACTAGGCATGGATCACTCAGCATTACCAGTGTCTGGCCTGCATTATATATGCACTTCCTAGTCCCAGAGTCATACCTGTACTTTTTGTTTTGATGGAACGTCTCGGTCATTGTTACCAGTGTCAGCCCTGCATCACTTAATTTCATACTCCCACACCCACACCAGCAGACTGAGTTGTCCGCACAACACAGCCTACCACCTGCAGAGTATCTAGTGCAGCGTTGTGCATGATCCATGTGTAATCCTCTGGAGGAAGCAGGAATAAACCACACAGATCTGCCATTGTACCAAAAGGATTGAGCTTGATAAACATATTTCATTTGGAGCTAATGTAGGCTACAGTAGTGTTGGATAGTTAATAGTTTGTCTCCTAGCTGACACTCTATTTTCGTTTCACACACTTGTAAACTTTATTTCACACATGCTCACATGTTTACTGCTCTACATTCTCACACACAGTCATACTGCCTTACACTTTAACAAAACTGAACTCTTGCAGAGTCCTTCATATTCTCTCTCTCTCTCTCTCTCTCAGCCATTAAAAGGTAAGTTTCCTGTTCTTTTTTTTTGTAGGATGATAGAGAATGGGGGAGTTTGTGAATAAAAAATTGATTTGAGCAGTTAATGGCATTTTTTATGATAGGACGCTGGAGAGAGACTTTCATGTGGTGGCATTGATATAACTGAATGGCTCCTTTGCCTGGTTATACAAATGTCCCTCAACTTCATACCCCTGAAAGGAGGATGGCAGACTGCTGGAGAAGGGCAGCATCAGTCTGCAGTCCACCGGGTTCACATTTCAGATGAACCACAACGACTGCTACATTACTACTACTTTGCTGTCATTTTCCCCACATTCTCTACCCCCTCAAAGCACTTGGACGCACAGTGCATACAAATAACAGAATGCCACGTGAGTATGCTGACAGTAGGCAGATGGCAGTGGTACCGTGTCATTTGTAATGGCATTGATATCATTCATAACTGTATTATTCACCGTTGCATTCATTTTTATTTGCAGTTGTAGTTACATCATTTCATAAAATTACTGTATTGTATTTGTATAATTTATAAGGTTTTTGTTTATCCTTTGAAGTGCATTTTTCTCTTTATTCTTAAAGGTATCCCTATTATTCATAACTGCATTTGCATTATTGTAATGTTGGTGCATCTGTATTATTTATAAATGCATTTATAACCTTTGCAAGTTGTCATTTTATAATGACCAGTATTAGTGCTGTTACAGCCATCCACACTTATAACAGCATTTCTGTATTCCATTATTCCAGCCTCCTAATATTCCATTGCTTCCATATATGTTTCATATACTGTAGGTCTTTCACCTTAACTTGTCATTTTGCAGCTTATTTCATGTAGCCCAGTGCAGAAAGACAGTACTATAGTTCTACATCTTTTTTATAGCACATCTTCATGACTGGCATCATATTCTAGTGCTAATCCATTACTACAACTCAGCATTCAGGATGGGGAGATGGCAATTTTAGGCTGAGTTACAGTAAAATGGGTATCGTTTCTCACATTATTATTATTATTAGTTTAACAGCATTTGACATATGCAAGCGGTCCTTTATTTCAGTGTTCCATTATAGTTACTCATGTTTATTGTAGATCAAACTGCAGGGTGTATAATGTAGTATATGCAGCAATTGATTAAGTTTATAGATCCTGTCTACCTGATAGTGGATACTGTAATAGGTGATGATGATGACAATGATGATAATGAGGAGGAGGTGGAGGTGGAGGTGGAGGAAGAGGAGAAGGTGTAGGAGGATTTTGATGATGAGGAGGAGGTGGAGGATGAAATTGATGTTATTGATGATGGCAGTGATACTACTGTCAAAATATAGTGGTGATAATACTGATCTTGAATTGAGTATGTTAATGGCAGTGATGATTGGGTGATTTATGATGAACTTAGGACTTTGTAGTGGCTCTGATTACTGTGTGTGTGTGTGTGTGTGTGTGTGTGTGTGTGTGTGTGTGTGTGTGTGAGATAGAGAGAGAGAGAGGTATGTGAGTGTTTATGTTAGTTATTTGTGTATGTAAACATGGTTAGGTAAATACATGTGTATGTGGTTATGTAAGTGTGGTGGTATGTAAATCATGTGTGTGTGTGTGTGTAAGTATCTACCAGTATGTGCGTCAGATCCCTTACATAACCAAACTCGCACTGCGTTTTTTACTGACATGAAAGTAAACCCTTGGAAAAAACAGAGGGAAGGTCATGTGTGTGGCCCTGTGCCCAGCTGTGTGTGTGTGTCTGTGTGTCTGTGTGTCTGTGTGTGTGTGTGTGTGTGTGTGTGTCTGTGTGTGTTTTGATCTTGGGAGAAATGTGTTACTATATGTCTTTTTAAATGTTTGATTATTTGCACAATATTTATGAGAGCAAGAATGAGAGAGAGTGAGGGAGAGAGAGAGAGAGAGAAGGGGGGGGTTAGGTAAAGATGGGTCTTTCCTTCAGACCTCCTTTGAGAGAGTAGGTTACTGTGGTGTGTGTGTGTGTGTGTGTGTGTGTGTGTGTGTGTGTGTGTGTGTTTTAGGCACATTAGCTTGTTTTCATTTGACAGTTAGGCAGACCACACCATGAACACTTGACGTATGGTGGCATGAAATTGGACAAGCCTTAGTTAAGAGGTAGGATTGAGTCTCCTTGATTACTAGTCAAATCAACCCTCCAATCTGGCTACATGTGGCCGTCAGCTTAGATAAAAGTGGTTATGGATCTTTGTCAGGTTAAACACACTTAGAAGATTGAGTTGATAGATAGATGGATGGATGGATAGATAGATAGGTAGATAAATAGATAAGGTGAAGGAGGAAGGAAGGCATGAGATGGAGGGAGAGATGCTAGATATTAGAGAGAGAGAGAGTTGGCAGACAGGTGAGAAAGGATGGAGAGAAAAAGAAATAGTTGACAGGTGAGAGAGAGAGAAAAAATATTTGTTGGCATACAGGTAAGAGGAAAGGAAGGAAGGAGAGAGAGAGAGAGAGAGAGATAGGAGGGGGGGGGGATTGGCAAGCAAGTAAGAAAGGAAAGGAAGGAATGACATGTGTAGTAGTAGTAGTAGTAGTAGTAGGAAGGATGGAGGGAACTGGCAGAGGAAGGAGGAAATGGAGAGTAAAGAAGATAGAAGGGAGGAGGGAAGGAAAAAGGGTGAGAGGGAGAAGGGAGAGAAGAGTAACAGAAGTGAGGGAGGCAGAGAAGGGGAAAAGGAGGGAAAGGAAGGGGGAGAGGGGGGGAAAGGGAGAGGAAGAGAAGAGAAAAAGGAAGGAATGAGGGAGAGGGAGGGAGGAATGGAGAGGGGGAGAGAGAATGCCTTGCCAAGTATAGTGCAGTGAGGTTGGGAGGGAGGGAGGGAGAAGCAGGAGGTGGGAGGTAAAGAAAACAGGAGAGAGAGAGAGAGAGAGAGAGAGAGAGAGATGAGCTCCTTATATAAGTAGAAATTACATTTAAGATGGTGGTGATGGTGGTGGGTGATGATGATGATGATGATGATGATAATGATGTGATAGAGAGAGAGGAGGAGGAAGGAGAGAGAAACATGTATATATGTATGGATGTGCTCTTAGTTACGTATGTGCAGATGTGCGTATTTTAGCCTGAACAACATTTTAATTACCAGTGTGTGCGTGTGCCAAGTGTGTGTGCGCGTGTACGTGGATCTGTCAGAGAGAGAGAGAGAGAGGTGCCAAGCCCTCAGTGGCATTCAGACCTTTGCAGGAGTCAGTCACTTTGAGAGAGAGCGAGAGGGAAAGAAAGAGAGAGAGAGACCAAATTTATCAGTATTGTGATATTTTGAAATCAAATGATCTTTAAGTGCAAGTAATAATAATAATAATAAAAAGGTTACAGATGTAGTGGGAAATAAAATGTGTATGGAAAATGATGTAACTTTATGGCTGTATTGATGGTAGTGGAAAACTTGAAAGGTGATGAAAATACCAGAAGGAATTAATGGAAGTGGCTGAGAGGAAAATGCTGAGAAATAGTGAAAGTAATCGGAGTGATGGAGTTGCTGAGAAATGCTTGTATTATTAAGAATTGATGGTAATGCTGAGAATTTAAGGGAGTGTTAAGAATATATGAAAATTATTAAGAATCTGTGAAGTACTTAGGGATGAAATACTTAAAATGTGGAAATACTTCTAAGAATTGTTGGAAATGGTGGAAGATCAAGAAGAGCAAGATTTGTTGGAAATGATGATAGCTGTTGGCAGATATGAAGGGAGCTGATTTGGAAGAAGTAAATGAAAATACTAAGAATTAAGAGAGTGGGATGTAAATTGGGGGGAGGACAGCGAAATGGCAAGGGACAGGGCAACATGGAGGTGATTTGTTTGTGGCCACCCCTTAAGGGATTAAGGTGTGTGGGTATAGAAAGATAGAGATTCGGTAGATGAATATTGTAAGAATTAAAACCATCAACTTAAGCCTGTTTATGGCATTGGATTGTATGTGCTTAAGAGAGAGAGAATGAATCTTTGTTTAAGCTTTGTGTTGAATGAAATATGAAGAATGGATAGGAGTGGTAATAATTAATGAAAACACTGAGAATGAATGAAGGTACTGAGAATAAATGCAAGTGTGGGAATACAGGAAATCCCATGAATGAATTAGTATTATGTATGTGTGTGAAATTGACATCAGTGTTTGTGGCTGTTGAGTGAGAGTGAAAAGATGGAGGGAATTTTAAGTGGTGTATTTTCTCTCTCTTTTATTTACTTATTTTTTTTTAAGCTGTTGGTGACTTCATGAGACACCATTTTCTTTTTCACTGCCATAGCTTTAATTCCCATACCATGAAGTAAGATCTTATGGTAAAGGGATTGTTATGATGCTGGTTGGCACAGTAATATGCTTAATATAAACACTACATGTCTGTCTATGTATAATTATCAGTTTGTGTATTTGTATTTATGTTTTTATATTTAAACCTTTAGCAAGAGTGTTATTTGTGTTGTGGTAAAATTAGTGGTGCTTACTTTATTAAACACACACACACACAAACACACACTCTCCTCTCTTTCTCTCTCTCTCTCTCTCTCGTTATTTTTCATTAGTTGCGACACCAGATTTATTTAGTAATGGGAGTTGGCGAGGGACCAGAGTTTGCAGGTAGATAAGCAGGCAGGTAGGTAGGTGGGTTAGGTATGTAAGTTGGTAGAAAGGTAGGTAGGTAGGTTAGATAGAAAGGTAGGTAGATAGGTTAGTTGATACAAGGTAGGTAGGTTGTTGGGTTAGTAGGTGCATGTGTAAGTAGGTAGAGGGTTAGCTAGGTAGGTTGGTTAGTAGGGAGAAAAGTAGGGAGGTGGGTAGGTATGTAAGTAAGTTAGGGGATAGGTAGATAGATGCTTGGATGGATAGATAGAAGGATAAATAGAAAAATGTTATCGGGTGTGGTGGAAGGTAGGGAGGTTGGTGGGTGGGTGAGTCTGTAGATAGAAATGTGTGATTAGACTGATAGATAGGTAGGGAAGGAGGGAGGAAGGCAGGTAGGGAGGTAAGTATGTAGGTGGGTGGGTACTTAGGGTATGTAGGTAGGTGATTAGGTAGGTAGGTAGGTAAGTATGTAGGTGGGTGGGTAGATGAGGTATGTAGGTAGGTAAGTATGCAGGTAGATAGGTAGGTATGAAAGCAGTCGCATTTATGATTAGTATACCAGGCAGGGAGGAAGGGAAGAGGGAAGTTTGTGAGAAAAGAAAGAAGATAAACCTAACAAAGGAATGTAAAAGGAAACATCAGAAAGAAGGAAGACGAAAAGGTGAATGAAAGTCTCAAAGAGTTAATATAGGGGGGTGAGAAGAATGCAGTTGATTATGTACGGGAGGAAGAAAGAGTTTATGGAAAGAACAGGTGAATGAAAAGTCTGGGAAAGTTAAGAAATGGGGATGAGAAGGATGAAGTTGATTTTGTGTGTAAGGAAGCAAGTGTTTATGAAAAGAACTATAGGGGAACTTAATGTATGGAGAGGTTATGACAGAGGGAAGAAAGGAAGGAATGAGGCCATAGATTTTCACCCTTACTTGGCCCAGATTTTTGTCCTTTTGTGGCTTATTTCTCATAGGTCAGTGGCAGAAGGCAATGGTGCTGCTCCCCTTCCTTTCCATAGCACCTCATCATGACCGTTTCTAGTTATACCTATACTCTTTTCACCATAACTTGGCTCAGATATTCATCCAGTTGCAGCTTACTGCACTTAGAATAGCTTAGTAGCAAAAATAAACAAATAAATAAATAAATACTCCTTTCTTGAGCACTTCTTCATGACTAGCACCATATTCTAGTGTTGATCTGTTCTTATAACTCAACATTCAATAGTGAGGTGTGGCTGTTTTAGGCCAAGTTAAAGTGAAAGGAGTGTAGTAAACATTGCATTTGCCACCTGCAGTTTATATAGAGATGACAAGCTTCTTGAAGGTTCTAAGGTGGTGCGGTTTAAATAGAGAATTGATTTATGAGAGAGAGAGAGAGCAGGGAGAAGAGAATGGAGAAGAAATAGAGAAGGGTAGGGAGGTGGAGAAAAAAAGTATGGAGAGAGAGGGAGGAAGAATAGAGAAAGGTAAGGAGGAGGAGGAAAAAAGCATGGAGAGACAGGAAGTAGTAGAGGGGAAAAAGGGAGAGAGAGAGAAAAAAAGGAGGGTGGGGGGAGTGGAGCAAGAATGTAGAGGAAAAGAGGTGTGGGGAGAGAGGGAGGAAGGGAAACAAGGAGGAAGAAGTAGAAAGGATGAAAGGAGGGAGGAAGGGAAGTAGAGTAAGAAGGTAGAGAAGAGAGTGAGGGAATCAACAAATCAGTTATGTTGGCAAGAGCAGGGGACTCCCACCTTAGTCCCCTCCTGTAATATGGGTTAATTTTGATCATGTTTGTTGGCTTTCAAGATATCATTGAACTTACAGACTTCAGGATAGATAAATATTCTATCTACCTGTCTGTCTACTCATTTGGTCACTCTATATATTTATCTATCTCAACCGGATACATTTGTGTGAAGCTGCAGAATGTGGTGAATGTTTTTTGGCGTATCCGGTAGAACCAGGATTCCGGGGGCTTGAATGATGAGTGAATGGAAGTGTGGCCTATTTGGATTGGGCAAGTTTGTGCTGTCTGGACATTGCTACTCCTGACCCTGCCCTTGGGTGGGAAAGGAGGTCCGGATGATGATGATGATGATGATTTAAAGGTTTGAAGTAGATAGTGTACCTGTGTCTGATAATTAATCTACTTTTTGTACATTTCCTGTCACTTCCATTTATTTGCTGTCAGATTACCTTCTGTTTATCTATCCTTCGTATGTGTCTGACTATTGATCTATCTGTCTATCTCTGTCTGTCTGTGTGTCTGTCTCTCGGTGTTTATAGCTCTTCATTTTTATTGTTCTTCTTAACCATTATCCTGTCTGTCTATCCAGTTAAGTTTTTAGAGAGAGAGAGAGAGAGAGAGAGGCTTTAGTTCATTCATGTCAATGATGGCAGTTTCTTGGCATGGTTCTTACACACACACACACACACACACACACACACACACACACACACAGAAAAGAAAAAATGAGAGAGAGAGAGAGAGCATGTTACAAGTTTAGTAAATGTACACATAAGTTACATCCTCAGACTGAAGGGAGAGACTTCATCATCATCATTGTCACCATCATTATCACCATCATCATCATCATCATCATCATCATCGAGATTGAACGGAGAGACTTCATCATCATCACCATCATCATCATCACCATCATCATCTTCATCATCACCATCATCATCATCATCATCATCACCATCATCATCATCAGTGTTGACACCTTTCTACTTCCCTGTTGCATCTTTAATCACCACCAACAACACCAGCACATCACACCACACCACACCACACCACACCATACCACACCACACCATACCACCACCACACCACACCACCATCACTTCATTACCAGTGACATCTTCCTACTTCATGTCACACATTAAATTATGCCCCGTGCCGTCTAAGAACATTTTCCATCATCTATTCTTGGCTCTCCCTGTCAAATCCGTTCTCGGGGAAGGTTCGGAATGGTTGACTCTCCTGGGATTAACTTAGAAAGGTGGTTATAGTGTGCTTCATGTTGTGTATCAGTTATATTTAGATGGAGGGGGGGTTTGGGTTGCAAATGAAGAGCTGAGAGGAAAGATGGGGCTTGAATGTATTGTTGTTGTGATGAGGAGGGGTTGATTGAAATGGTTTGGGTATGTGGAGAGGATGGAGGATGACAACTGGGTGAAGGATGGAACTGGAATGTATCTGTGTTTTGATGAGGAGAGATAGATTGAGATGGTTTGGGCATGGTGGGTGACAGGTGTGAACTCTGAGGGTAAGTTTGCAAGAGGCAGACCAAAAAATACCCAAGACGAGGTCATAGAGTGTAACCTCAGGGATAAGGGACTGAATAGTGTGGCTGCCAGAGATTGAGCAGCATTGAGAACTGCCATTAGGTGACCAAGGCTGACACGTATTTTGCTTTTTGAGTTAGTTTATGTTCAGTTTTGTGTATTGGTTGGTGTAGTTTTTGTTATTTTTAGATGATTTTATTTCTTCAGAGCCAAGTTAGAGGTAGAAAAATGTATTACAGGTGACATTAGATGGCTGGAATTCCCCCCCCCCCTCTCTCTCTCTCTCTCTCACACACACACACACACACACACACCTTCCTTCCTGTCTCACACTCTCTTTCATCTTCCCCCTCCCTTCCTCCCTCCCATCCTTCCTTACCCCCTCGTTTCCCTTCCTCTCTCTTTCCTTCCTTCTCTTCTTATTTACCTCCTCTCATCTTTCCTTACGTTTTTTCCTCTTGTTCTGTCTCTCCCATTTCTTCCTTCTCCTTCTTCACTCCCCCTTTCACTCTCTTCCTTCCTCCTTGCCTCCTTCCTCTCATCTTTACCATTCCACCTGCCATCCCTCTTCCCCCCCCCTCCTTTCCCTAATCTTTCATTCCTGCTTTCTCTCCTTCCTTCTTCCCTCCCTTCCTACCTCCCTATTTTACCTCCCCTTGCTCCTCTCCCTTCTTCATTTCCTATCATCCCTCTCCCTTCCTCCCTCCTCTCTCCCCCTCCTTCCCTCCCTCCCTCCCTCTCTCCTGCAGCTTGGCATTCCTCCAGTGTTTTTGCGACTCCATCCAAACATAAACAACCATCACACACACACACACACACGCACATCCACAGGTGTGTGAGCACCCTCATGACGCCCTGATGCGTACATGACTGCACACATGTTGGGTTTTGTAACGAGCTGGGTTGAGTTTAGTGAGGTGGTTTGAATTGGTTTAGGTTGGTGGATCTGGAGAGGGATACCTTCATGTGGTGGCACTAATATGACTAGCGGTGGAGCGGCCTGGTTATACACACATCCCTCAGTCCTCTCCTCACCTACTGTAAGGAGGATGGTGGGCTGAAGGAGGAAGGCAACTTGGATTTAAATAGATTAGATTGGATCAGTTGGGGTTTTGGTTAGGTTAACTTGGATTTAGTTGACTTGGATATAGTTTGTTGGATTTGTTGGGTGATGTGGTTGTATAATTGTGTGTGTGTGTGTGTGTGTGTGTGTGTGTGTGTGTGTGTGTGTGTTCATTCAGTACCATTTGTTTGCCATAGTTTTACTGGTGGTGAGAAAAACAAGCTAAACTTGAAACCTGATGATGATGAAGAGAGTTTCATAATCAAATGATGAAAACCTTGTTTGAATCTGTATGTTTATATAAGTTTTCCCTCTTTCTTTTTCCCACTCTTGCCAAAATCTTACCTATCAGAAGACAGAGAAACATATTTAGACTTCTTTTAAATATTATGAGAGACAAGAGACACATTTGGAATATGATGAAACAAGAGAGATGTTTGTAACATGGAGAGAGATGTTGAAAACATGATGAAGCAAACAAGCAAAGTTTGGAATGCAATGAGGTGAGAGATAGACATGTTTGGAACCTGGTGAGGTGAGTGTCTATGTGATCTTAGTACAGTGTTCCTGCACCATGCCTCGTTCCACTGTGTACGTCAGGCTTAACTGGCCCTCAGGGGAGACAGATGGGGCCCCGGCCAATGACGAGCAAGATGGGCAAGTGCTGGCCAATCAGGAGGAAGTGGGGAGGGAACCAGCCACTCAGGAGAGAAGAGGAAGAGAACTGTCCAATCAAGAACGAGATGGGGAAGGACCAGGGAGTCAGGAACGAGGTGAAAGAGAACCAGCCACTCAGGATAGAGGAGGGAAAGAACTGGCCAGCCAAGGGAGAGGAGGGAGACAAACAGCCAAGCAGAAACGAGCTGGCAGTTCACCAGGTAGTCCAAAAAGGGCCGGAAAATCAACCAGCCAAGACAGAGTGGCAAGAGAAGCAGCAAATCGAGGCACAAGAAGAAGAACCAGTCAGAGGGGCACCAGACGAGAGGCAGCAGGATCACTAAGTCCATCCTCTCAATCTCCATTCCCGTCCGATCATTCTCCACCTCATTCCCCTCAGCGTCATCTCTCATCGACTCATTCTCTGCCTCGTTCCTGTCAGTCTCCGGTTGCACTACCTGAGTCTCCACATCCATCACCTCAGTATCCAGTAGCACGTGAACCCATAAGTTCCTCTTCACATTCTCCACACTCAAGTCCAATACGAAGACATCTACCATTCTCTTTATCACCAGGATCACCAAGTCCTTCCCATCAGTCTCCACTTCCTTCTCCTCACTCTCTGCCATCATCACCTCAGTCTCCACTAGCCCCCGAAGCTCAGAGTCCTTCCTCACAGTCCCCACTCTCCAGTCCGACTCAAAGCCATCCTCTGTTGTCTTTGTTTGCGTTCAGTTCCCCTCCAAACGTTGCTTCTCCATGTGATCCTCCAGGGAAAATGAAGCCAAAGAAACAGACCTCAAAGGACAGACTGTTCCGTCAGAATACTGAGAAAGTACAAAGCAATGAGAAGGGGCAAAGTGCAGCTGAAAGGGGCACTGACAAGGTGAACCTAATGGACGAGAGGAGCAAGATTTCCACTGAGAAAGTGAAAGGCACGACCGAAAAAGGCAGCGAAAAGGCAAAACTATTGGACGAAAAGAATAAAACTTCATTTGACAAGGGTGAGAGGTCTAGGCGTGCCATTCGCAAGCTGGAGAAGTTCAGTGAGAAATTTGGCAACCTCGGGGAGAAGATAAGAGACAAGGTTAGAAACCCTCTAGACACGAGCCATAGTTTAGACTCCCCGTTGTGGAAGGGTAGGAGACAGGTAGAGCATGCCAGTGGCTTGTACCTGCGTCACTTCCCCGAGGGTGGGGATATGTCACCAGAAGTGTCGTTTGAGAGCCAGCCTGACGAGTTTGAGAACCCCCAAGGGAGGTCGCACGAGGGCCAAAGTAAATCGAGACAAGCCAGAAATCCGTCTGAGGGACCAAGCCACGATTCCAGACTTACAACAGAAAGGAACCTCGGAAATCATGAACGGTGCCCAGGGAATTATGAAAGGTACCCCGAAAAGTTTGAAAATTCCGAGAAAGCTGCAGAGTTGATCCTGCGCGTGAGGGACGGGACAACCAGGGTGTACCAGCGCTCAAAGACAAAACAGAGACGCAGGATAACTCGATCACTCAGTGCCTCATGTGTAAGTGTCAGCACTAATACCGATCCTAGGGACTTCCTGGAGGTTGCAAAATTGACGGCTACGTTGCCGGTACGAGGGAAGAATGGCAACGTGGAGGGTAGGAGGGAGCCTGAGAGAGGAGGGGAACAAGGAGAGAGAAGGAAAATAGAGGAAGTGGAGAGAAGGGAGACAGAGGAAAGAAAAGAACGGGGAGAAAGTAGGGATGTGGAAGAAAAGGAAATGGAGAGAAGAGAGGTACAGGAAAGAAGGAAAGTGGAGAGAATGAGGGAACTGGAGAGAAAAAGAGCACAGGAGGAAATGAATGAGCTAGAGAAAAGAAGAGCACTGGAGGAAAGAAAGGAAATAGAGAGGAGGAGAGAACTGGAGGAAAAGATTGAACTGGAGAGACAAAGGGACCTGCAAAGGAGGAGGAAACAGGAGGAGAGGAGGAAACAGGAGGAACAGAATGAACTGGAGAGAAAGAGAGACCGAGAGAGAAGGAGAGAACTGGAGGAAAGAAGGGAATTGGAGAGGAAGTGGAAGAGGGAAGCAGAGGAGAGGAAGAAGGAAGCAGAAGAGAGGAGAAAAGTGGAGGAGAGAGAACAGGAGAGAAAGAGGGAAATGAAAGGAACTCAGGGTAATGAAAAGGGACCAGTAGGAGAAGAAACGAAACAGAGTAGAGTTAAGGAGAAGGAGGAAGAGGAGAGGAAATCGAGTACAAAGAGAGAATGGAGTGAAGAACAGAAGTCAGGGAAGGAGAGGGGAAGGCTGGAGGAAGTACAAGAGACAAGGAAGAATATAAAAGAACTAGATGAAGAACAGGAGATGAAGAGGAGCCAGGGAGATGTAGAACAACAGGAAGCAAAAGAGGCACACAGGAGAGAACCAGATGTAGAACGAGAGATGAAAAAGACACACAAGATAGAGCCAGCTAAAGGGACAGAGATGGAGAGAGAGAAAGGAAGGGAACCAGAACAAGAGACTGAAATAATGAAGAGGAACAAAGACCAACTTGACGAAGAACACAAGACTGAAGATAGGAATAAAAGAGAATTAGAAGATGACCAAAGAACAAAGCCAGATGAAAATGAAGTCTCACAAGAAGAACAGATGATGAGTGGGAGTCAAAATGAAGTACCAAGTGAAGGTAAAATTAAAGAACCAAGGATAAGAGATCGTCAGGGTAACAGTATAACGTGTAATGACCCTAAATTCCCTCTCAGCACCTCAGTAGATAAAGGAAATGGTGGTGGTGAGAGGGTTAAGGGTCACCCGGAGGAAAAGGGACCAAAGAATGAGCTGGAAAGAAAACTGGGTGCGAGTGAGGAGAGAAAACGGGGTGAAGGGGAAAGAGGACTCTGTGCCAAAATCGATTCTCAGGAGTTTGTTGATTCCGGAACGTTGTCTACCTCAAGGATGCTCAGGGATAAGGAGAGAGGAGAGAAGGGGAGGGAGAAAGGAGAGGAGAAGGAGGAGGAGGAGAGGCAGACTGAGAAAGAGGAGCTGAAGAGGACCAAGCAAGAAGCCGGGAAAGAAACTGATAAAGCGGAAAAATTAATTGAAGCAAAAGAGATGCTAGGACAGGGTGAGGGGAAGGAGAAAGAAGAAGAGAAGAAGAAAAAGAGGCAGGTTGAGAAAGGTCAGGAGAAGAAGGAGACTAAGAGAGATGAGAGGAGAGAGACTGACATGGAGGAGAAATTGGTGGAATATGAAGGACTTAATGAGAGAGGAGGAAGAGAGAAGACCACTGACACACAAGAGGAAAGGAAAGAGGTGAGAGATAGAAGAGGGAGGAATAAGAATCAGGGAGAGGATGGGGAGACCGGGAAAAATGAAGAAAGCATGAAAATGGAAGGCTTAGAGCCAAAGATGGACAAGGTACCAGCCAATGTGGGTGATCCTAAACCTTCAGAGCCTTCCAAGAAAAAATCCATTGAACAAAACGAGGCATTAGGGAGTTCAGCAGATGATCCCAAATTACAAAGCGGTTTATCAAGTGATTCAGAGCCTTCCCAGAATAAACCCATTGAACAGAAGGAAGCATCAAGCAGTGTGGCAGAGGACCAAAAACCTTCAAAACCCACTGAGGTAAAATCCATTGAACAAGAGGAAGCACCAGATGGTTTGGTAGACGATCCAAAACCATCAGTGAGTTTATCAGGTAATTCAGACCCAGCAAAACCAAGCAAGGAAGAACTCAATGCACGAAAGGAACCATCAAGTGATTTATCGTTTACGCCAGCTCTCACACAGTTCGAGAAAAAGCCCAGCCTACAGAAGGAACAGTCTAGCAGTTTATCAGAAAGAGCTGGCATCAGTGAGCCAAAAAAATGCAAACCAAAATACAAGGAGAAAAAGAGACCTGCTAGATTGGAACTGCGCTTGTTTGAGGTTGACAGGAGTGAGGGGCAGAAGAGAGGAGCAAGTGAAAGAATTGTTAGAGATTTAAACACTCTGGTCAGTGAGGATAAAACACCCAAAGTGAAATGTTGCAATATGGATTTGGAAAGAAGAGCAGCAGTTGAAAATGCTTCAGTTAATGATGATAAAACACCCAAACTGAAATGTAATGTGAGTTTTGACAGAAGAATTGCAAGTGACAAGGTTCCAGTGGGTGTTGATAAAACTCAAAAACTGAGATTCAATGCAGATCAAGAAAAGTGTGTCCTGGAGAAGCCTAGTCAGATGGTTCCAGCAACGGGGAGTGGTACAGTAGTCTTAGCAAATGATGGTGTGTCAGGGAACATTGTAAGCACTTCAAGGGAGCCAGTCACAGAGGCTCCGGAATGGCAGGGCAGCCAGGCAGTGGACCCTGTTAACATGTATGGCTCTAATGACAGCTGGGGGTCATTAGAGAGAGGTTACATTGAACTGCCTACGTACATGCCCAGTCAAACCACCCCACGACATAATAGTAATCCAGCAACACCAGCAACTACTCCAGTATATGATACCATCCTAAGTTCAGGGAGCCTAACGCATGACAGCAACTTAACGGCCTCAAATACCTCAGTTTATGATAGTAACTTAACAAGCCCAACTACCCCAACATATGGTAGCTGTGTAACAGCTCCATCGAGCCCAACATTCATTCCTCTCGAGCCATATCGTGGGGGTTTTGAACCAAACTGTGTGTATGGTCAGTCATTCCACTCACAGGAGAACTTATCTTCTACCAACTTTGTTTTTCCCCACACAGCCAAAGGGTCACACATGGCCACCCCTCAGCACCAGCCAACCATCTCCTGCTTCCCAATATCGCAGGGCACTGGTTCCCCAACAGCTCCATACTACCCCATCACCAGGAGTACGTCCGATAATGTCCTGTCGCCTCGTACCAGTGGAGATTACGTCCTGGAGAGCAGGGGTGTGTATGAGAATAGGGAAGTACATGAGAGCAAGGGACTGTATGAGAGGAACATGGCCTATCATCCCAGTGCTCCTTCCTTTCCGGCATGGCAGGGTGCAGCAGAGAGCAGACCCACATACCCCCTACGCCCGTCTTACCTCCCTCTGTGCAAGGGTACGCAGAAGAACATTAGACAAAATATAAGCTTCCTATCTCCCTCGCCAACATACTTTCCTGAGAGGAGGCAGGCTGAGTTGGAGCATTTGCCGAAGGTCAAGGATGAGAAAAAGTACATCATTGTCCATGGGCACCAGCACCACCCTTCACAGGACCTCAGGGTGGAGAGTGTCAGTTTGCCACACATAGGAACTTGTAAATCAGCCCCTGTTTACAGTCCAAGTAGCCCTGCCCAGGAGGAAAACCAGGCATTCTCCACCTTTAGGGTTAGGAGTGCCACTGTGCCGCAGTTAGGAACATTAAACTTGCCCCCTATGTACTCCCCAGGTAGCCCCACTCCAGAGGACAGCCGAGCATTCTCCACCTTCAAACCGCAACTGCCTTCAAGGCCAGTGCCTCAGGCCAATGTCCATGTGCACTATGATACTGTGCAGCCACCATTGTATGGAGGCATTAGTCCTCAGTTGTTTGAGACACCGAGTAAAAGTGGTGGAGTTTACACGGAGGTGAAAAAGTCACATCTACCTCACTTGAGTAACCCAGGCCAGCCATTTATGCAAAGTTGTGGTGTTTATGAGGAGAGGGAGCCATCTCACATACCCCAATCTAACTTGCAACAGGGAGAGCTGGATGCAGAGCCCCCATATAGTCAGGTCTTTGAGTATGAATGCATTGAGCAGGAGTACCCTACCTGTACTACACCAGGACCAGCTGATATACAGCCTTCACAAGCACCTCCCCTGACAACCACACCTGACACAGCCCTCCCTCACTGTACAGAACTTACGAGCAAGCCATCAACTGCAGATTTTGTCAGCAAACCAGGTTATGGTTCAGTGGATCAAATCACAGTCCTGCCCTACTTCACCGAACAACCAAGCACCTCATCTCTCACAGATCATGAAAATAAGCAGATCTACAACACCAGTACGACAGATCATACAGAACTCTCTGACAGCTCTGAAGAAGAGGACGTCTGTGTAAAGAGACGAACGTTTGACTCTGACAACCCACTGGAGTCCTGCCCGGATGTGGTACTGCAGACCCTGGAGGGGGAGGGGGGGCTGGCCGGGCCAAGCAAGGCACTAAAGAAAACTGTGACCTTCCTTCTGCCCCCAGAACACTGGGACTCACTTATATCCCTGCGTGAGAGCTGCGCACGTAAGTTCACTCTGGGGTTAAGATTACCCCAGTTGTTGAGCTTGCGGGTTTGCTGCGATTGTTTATATTGTACCGTGTGTTTTTACTTCATTCACTAACCGTGTTTGCATAACCTCAGCATTTAGTTAGTGTTTACTAGTATGGTATTGATGAAACCAGTCCTGTCACTGAGCTGGTGTGTTTGCTGTGGTCACTAACTCTGTGATGCTTAATAGGAACACTTTCATGCAGTGAGTCCAATCTGACAGAGCAGCTATATTAACATTCCTCAACTCCATTGTCATGAAAGGATGGTGAGGGACTGCAGGAGAAGGGTAATTTCAACTTGCAGTCAACAAGCTCCATATTGTTGTGATCCCAGTGTGTTTATTCCAGTTGTTGACATATCGTTCAGAACATTAACCATTTTTGCATACCCCCTGTTCAGATCATTGACCATGTTTGCACCATCCCATTGTTGAGCTTGGAATTGCTCTGTTGTTTGACTCAGTGGGTTATCTGGTCACCAAACCTTTGTGCTTAACGTTATATCAAAAATATCGTGAGAAATACACCTAGGATGCATTACTCCGTCTGTTGAGCTCATGTACTGTATTTACTACAATTGTCGTCCTGATTTATTCCCACTTGTCACTGACCCTTTGGAGCTGGAGAGGGATGCCTTCATGTGGTGGCACTAGTATGACTGGATGTTGGACCTGCCCAGTTACACATATCTCCTCCAGTTCCCATCGTGTACCCTGAAATGAGGATGGTGGACCACAGGACAGCTTTGACCTGCAGTCTACCCTTCTTACATACAGATAAGCATGGAATTGCAGCAACAATCACTGATATTCCAGTCAAGTTTTGATCATGGAGTAACCTCTTCCCCCTCCCTTTTTTTTTTATGCAACAGTGCTTTTAGTTGAGAAGAAATGGCTCAGTTAATTGAAGAGATGAGAAGCCTTCCAGTGATGTCTTCAGCACCAAGATATTTTGTCTTTACATTGTTTTTGCCGAACACAAGATAGATTTTATTTACCATAGCTCAAGAACAGCTGTGGTGATTTTTTTGCAAGCTGGTTGGTGTGGTTGTTGATTAAATTAAGGAAAAGGAACTGTGTGAGTTTTATTAACCTACTTTTGGTCCTGGCACTCACATCCCCTGCATGTAGATAGATATGTTAGATGGACTGGTGAGTGGATGGATGAATACACACACACACACACACACACACACACACACACACAGCACATGTAAAGTTCAGGAATATTCAGTACCCACATGGTGATTTTTTTTTTTTTTTTTTAGTTTAAAGTTCCAAGTTGACAGACCTTTTTCATGTTTTTTTTTTTGGGGGGGGGGGAATTTTGAGTTGACACTTTTTTTTATTTATTTATTTTTTTTTTATGTATGTTATTTTTCTGTTTACATTTTCATTCATTCATTCATTCATTATCTAATCCAGTCTTGTCCCAGGAGGAGTGTAGGAGCCCAGTGCTAGGCAAGTTGAACCTACTATACCTGTACAGTGCTCTATATACTTGCATTTGGTGTTGTGAAAATGAATGATGGTGAGGATGGCGGTGGTGGAGTGTGGTGGTGGTGATATGACAGTGGGGATGAGGAGGAGGAGGTTGTAATAATTGAAGGTGACTGTGGTGAATGAAAGACTGACTAAGAGGGTGTATGTAGGTGAGGTGGAGGGAGGGAGAGGGAGGGGTAGACCGAGGATGAGGTGGAGGGATGGAGTTGAGAGGTATATGAGGGAGGGGGGGGTGAGTTGGGGGGAGGGTAGTCAAATGGTGGGTGACAGAGTGACTTGGAGGCGTTTTGTCTGCGGCCACCCTTTGCGGGATTAGGGCGTCGGGCTATAGATAGATAGATAGAGAGATAGACTGTGGTGTGATGATGATGATAACTAATTTTATGTTTTGGTGCTGAGTAGGGATGTCTGCATGTGGTGGCAGCAAAATAACTGGGCAGCAGAGTACCTGGTTATACAATATAGACATCCCTTATCTCCCTCCCTATCCCCTCAAAGAATGGTAATGGACTGCAGTAGAGGGTAGAGGAGTGACTCTAGTCTGCAGTCCACCAGGTTCACATACAGGTGAACCAGAGGCCACAACAATGGCAGCCTTGCACCGTAGTTGACATTTGTGTAGTTTTGATGATGATGCAGTTGAGTTTACTATTTCACAAGCATTAACATTGTATTCAGTAGTGTAAGTATAGTGACAGCATTTGAAGTTGTACAGCACTGTTTATTTAAGTATTGTTGGCTTGTTTTCGTCTGATAGGCAACTTCACGTCTCGAATACTGAGTTTTGGTGGCACAAAATTTGTTAAGCCCTGGTTATGAAGTAGAATTGAAACTCCTTCATTACTATGGTCACGGCACACGACTCTGAGGTTGTCATTATTGTACCCTGGCAACCTACTATTCGAAAGTGCTTCCCATTTCGTGTATAACATGAGCCGCAAGTGATTCATGTATAATATGTTCATGGATAATAATAATCGTGTATAATATATTGCATAATACTGTAATATGATTCGTGTATAATATGATACGAACTTGGACGCACTTTTGAATGGTAGGTTGCCAGGGTATGATAATGACAACCTCAGAGTCATTTGCCGCAACTATAATCAAACCAACTCTACTATCTGACCACATTTTGCCGTCACACTGAGCTGGAAGGGCCCAGCAATCTTTGTCAGGTGAAAACAAAGCAGCAATAGTAACCAAGTCCATTTATTGTGTATTGCTAATTGTAGGTAGTTGTAGTGAATGGATTTTGTGTGATTTTAGCTTTTCAACTTTGTAATTGACTTGTAATTTGGTATGAATAATGGTAGTAAGTAAAGTAATACTGTATTGGTAAGTAATGAAAATGGTGTAGGAATAATGTGTAAGGTTATATTGAGGTAACAGGCCTCCACATACCCCCATTTATTATCAAGCAGTTTTTTTCAGTAGGTGAGTACGCAAGTAGTGCATCTTACCCATATCCTATCCTGTCCAATCAAACCCAATTCATTGCAGCTTTCATGAACATTGCAGACTATCGTTGTACTTCATTGCTCATAGGTTAGTGCAATATTGTCCCTGTATTGCTCATAGGTTAGTTCTGTATTATCCCCATCCCTGTATTACTCATAGGGTAGTGTAGTATTATGCTTGTATTGCTAAGGCTTTGCTCCCTTTACGCAGTTGGTGGTTACCCGAGTAGTGGGTATGCAGAGCTGGATGGAGGGTTGCTGCCCCCCAATGGTGAGGACCCCTACCGTGGCTCGCCCTCCCCTGCCCTGCCACATGATCGCTATGGTGAGTACCCAAACACACCTATGCTTGGCCTACCTGCCTCACCGACATACTCCTGTGTGTGTGTGTGTGTGCACTTGTGTACACATGTATGTGTGAGTGAAATTCTCTCTCTCTCTCTCTCTCTCTCTCTCTCTCTCATGTACGTAATGAATATATCTGTTAAGCACCCCATCAGTATACCACCTTTTATTCTGAATAAATACCTCTGACCACACTGTATTATACTGTATATTTTCTTGTTTATAGGTGTAAGAGTATATAGGTGGTTATGTGAGATTTTTGGAAAACTTCAGGAGGTTTTTCTGGTCTAATTTTGGTGTTAAAAATGCTGTACCAACATAGCAATGATTCTCAGCCTCTATGGAGCTACATTTGCTATACTCCTTTTACTTTAACTTGGCCTAAAATTGCCATCTCTCCATTGCAAATGCTGACATGTGACAATAGGTTAGCATTGGAATATGATGCTAGTCATGAAGAAGTGCAGTGGAAAGGATATAGAGCCATAGCATCGTCTCATTCTGCCGCTGAGTGATGTGAAACGAGCTGCAAAAGGACGAAAATCTGGGCTAAGTTAAAATAAAATGAGAATAGTGATCTTAAGGATAAACATGGTGTCCATAGTAATCGTTCTATAAGGTTATCAGTAATTGTGGCTGTGTAATGATGGAGAATTGGATCTGTGTAATAACGTATATAGTATTAAAAAGTGTATTCTTGTTGGTTAAGGAAGCTCCCTAGCGGCTATTCCTTAGTGACTTATTTTTGGATATGGCTAGGTAGTATGAATTTGTGTGTTATTAATGCTGAGTATGGTGGTATGTGGATGATTTGAATGACACATAAGTGGATAGTAAGGCATAGTAAATAAAATAAATCACTTAGGAAGAGGTGTTAGGTTAAGAGTATGGCGGTGTTTGATGATTTAACGTGTAGATTGTTTAATTAAGTGTATGGAGAGTATAAAATGTTTTTAATTTTATGTTTAAAAAATATATCATGGAGTACAAGTATACCATTATTGTGTTCCTGATGCACAAAGTTGTCCAGGGCCCCCTTAGAGGCCTTGGACCCCCTCTCCGGTGACCGAGTGGTACTTTTAAATACGAGTACCCGAAGGTATACTGTATCATCATCATCCGGACCTCCTTTCCCACCCAGGGCCCAGGGCAGGGGGAGGAATATACTGTATATGGATATTAAACCGTGAATGATGTGCTTCATAGTGAGTAGTACTAATCCATGTATGGGTTAAATGGCACACAAGAGGATGGTAAGGAGTAATAAGCTAAATAAACCAGAATAAATTGCTCAGGAAAAGTTGTTAGGGAGCTTCCATAACCAACAAGAATACTGGCCAATAATATCACGCATACAGTAACCTCTCAAAATCTCCAAAACTCTGACCAGACACCTATTGTAATATTTTGAATTGGCTTGATATTAAATTGATGCCTTTCTGTCACCAGCTGATGATGCTCAACTGATGGGTAAGTAAACCAAAAAGAAAAAAAAAAGAAAAAAATCCATTGGGTCCTTTATTTTAAGGAGATTTGGCAGTTCTTCCTTACTAGTACATCTTCTCTCTCTCTCTCACTCGTATCCTTTGTATTTATATGTCTGTCTGCCTGTCTGTCTATATATCAATCTATCTATCTATATATCTATCTGTCTATCTAAGGAAGAGGTGCCAAATTCTCCAAAGCCAATGAGATTTAACCCATAATTCCACTTTTTTTTTCCCCACTGAAGTGCATGTGATTGTGTTGACGATTCCGATAAATGAAACTGATTTCCGTTTGTTTGTGCTACGTTTCTGTGTGTGTGTGTGTGTGTGTGTAGTATTTGTGTGTGTACTATACCTAGTATGATTTTGGTCGTCACGCGGAAAATAAATAAAGAAATAAATCATCATCATCGTCATATTTCTGTTTTGCCGAACATGGGTGATTTAGCGATGTGCTTGTGTTGATATCCAAGCTTTTGTATCATATCGTATTGTTTATAAAGGCTCCGATGTACTTATATCAGCCTTGGTCCCCTAATGGCAGCTCTCCATGCTGCTTGATCTCTGGCAGCCTCCCTAATCAGTCCTTTTTCCCAAATCAATATGAATAAAAAAAAAAAGAAAATCCTAACATTTTATTAAATTTATAACATAGATTAGCCCCCCATGACCCCCCCCCTTCAAAAAAAAAGATCCCCACGTTTTCTTGAATTTTACAACATAGATTGGCCCCCCCCCATGACCCCCCCCCCAAAAAAAAAAAATAATAATAATAATAATAATAATAAATAAAAAGTCCCCATATTTTCTTGAATTTTGCAACATAGATTAGCCCCCCATGACCCACCTAAAGCCCTACAAGTCCCCCAGGTTGAGGACACTGATTTACATCTTAGTCCCCATCGATGTTCATGTATGTAGGTGATCCTTTACGACAGGTGGAATTGTTGGGTGAGAGAAAGATACAGGTTAGAGTTTAAATTCTTTATTATCTAATGTTTTGGGACACACAGACTCTCTGAAGATGGGTTCTGTGTCGCCCAAAACATTAGAGAAATTAAGGAATTCTATCTCTGACCTGTCTCTCCCACCCAGCACTACACACTGATGTTTGTTTCCGTTTAGCATGATTGTGGATTGGCTAACCTGTGCCTGTGTTTATTTTTCAGCCTGCATAGACGTTTACTGTTGTTTGATGCACCTGTTACAGTTTGCAACCATGTGATTTTGTTTTACACTGTAGCCCATGTAGGTGTTTGTAGGTGTTTATATTTTAGCATGTGTTTGTTTTGTATCCCATGCAGATGTTTGTATATGTTTTAGCATGTTTTTGTTTTGTTTATTTTTGCATTGTATCCCCTGTCGATGTTTATTTATGTTTTAGCATGTACTGTATTTGTTTTGTTTCTGGTGTAGATGGGGGTCTTGTTGGCGAGTACCCCAGTGACCCCCCCTACCCCCCACCACGCCAAGACACTGGTGGTGGCGGCGGTGGTGGCGGGGGCGGGGGTAGTGGCCTGACGTACCCACCCGAGGGAGGCGGCGCTGGGTACGGGCCGGAGGGAGGGGTGTATGGACCAGATGCTGGGTATGGTCCAGATGCAGGGGATTATGGACCCGAAGGGGGCTATGGTCCGGAGGGAGGAGGGTATGGTCCAGAGGGAGGGGGATATGGACCAGAAGGGGGAGGTTATGGACCAAATGAAGGTGGGTACGGTCCAGAAGGCGGTGGATATGGACCAGAGGGCATGTATGGTCCGGAAGGGGGTGGATATGGGCCTGACGGAGGGGGTTATGGTCCGGAAGGTGGTGTTTACGGACCGGAGACGAGAGGGGCTGGGTACCCCCCCGATACGGTTGTTTACGGACGGCTGCCGGCCTCACCTCATCCGCCCTACACGGCAAATGGGGGGCAGCCGGACCCCCCTCCCCGGCCTCATCCCCCCACCCTGATGTCTCCACCGGCTCCCCCAGACCAGCCCCCACAGGCCCCACCCTCACCCCCACCACCCACCCACCACGACCCCTACGCCCACCCCACCCTCCTTCGCCCTCCATCCACCGACACATCTGCACATAGAGGTCGGGCTCCACCTCAGTCTTGCATTCTTTCTCACCCTTTCATTAGCACTACCTCTCTCATGCATTCTATCACTTTCTCACAAACCCTCACTTCTGCATTTTCCCATTGTGACTCTTTAATTTGTTCTCTCATTGTTATCCTAGATTAACCTCACTCAGTCAGTCTCATTCTCGTGCTCTTTCACACTCTCTTGCACTCACCCATTCACTCTTGCTCACCCTCACTTCCTGCATAATCAACCTTGCTTAGGCATACTCACTCGAACACTGTCACTCACTCTCACTGTCACTCAATTTGCCTTTCCACTTAAAAGTTACCAGTTCACATTAGCATTAAAAATAAATAATGTACAGGGATCTTCACAAAGTAACCAAAGTCATCCAGTGGTAGGTTGCATAAAAAACATGTTAAGTGAAGCTTGTCTATTATAGAAGCTTTGTAAATATCTGCTGTGTCTTTGCTTGTTTCCATTTCCTTTGCTGATGTGTTTTTATTTGTTTGCTTTGTTATATGTTTTAGTTTGCTATGTTATATTTAAAGTTTTTCTCACATTTTGTTTGCATAAAAGTGATCTGTATTTTGACTAAAAACATTTTTTATCCTAACTAAATCTGTCGTTTTGATAGGGCAAAATCTTATCCAACCCAATCCAACCCCCTTCACATCCCAACCCAACCCAATGCAACCCTCTTCACATCCCAACCCAACCCAGTCCAACGCCCTTCACATCCCAGTGTAACCACCTTCACATCCCAACCCAACCCAGTCCAAGCCCCTTCACATCCCAACCCAACCCAGCCCAGCCCAGCCCACTACACCTCACATTACCTCACCTCACCTCAAAATGACTTAACTTACCCTGGCCCAAGCAAACCTAATTTAGCCTTATCTCACCTTACCTACTTAACATACTGCATTCTAACCCAATGCAACCTCACTCCACCTAACCTAACACATCCTAACCCAACCAAATCTAACCTAACCTAACCTAACCTAACCCAACCTAACTAATCTAACCCAGCACCTCTGTGTTCAGCTATAACAGATTTATACAACTGCCCCCCAACAGTGCGATGGCGGGACCCAGACTTACACGAGGTAATAGACTTCCTAAGCAACCCCAACAATGTGGTGAAGGCGAATGCGGCGGCCTACCTACAACACCTCTGCTACATGGACGACCCCACCAAGCAGAAGACCCGCATCCTGGGAGGCATTCCCCCCCTGGTGAACCTCCTCACACACGACCTGCCGGAGCTGCACCGGAATGCCTGTGGTGCCCTCAGGTGTGTGGTTTGCTTATACCTGTTGTTGGGTGTTGTGGCCCCACCAGAAACAAACCCCCAGCTCTCTTGTAACCTTTCCTGACTGCACTATAATGCTTGTGGTGCCTTCAGGTTGGTATTCTGATGATAATAGTCATCATTATCATCATCATCACCACCACCACCACCACCACCACCACCACCACCACCACCACCACCACCACCACCACCTCCACTGCCTTGTTTCCTTGTAGAAACCCCCAGATTGCTTATGTTCATCTGTTGTTACAATATTGAGGATAGAGAGCTGGGAATTTTAAGCATATCCTCTCCATACCATTTCCTCATGACTAGCTTCATATTCCATGCTAATCTGTTGTTACAACCCAATATTCAGGATGGAGAGATGGCAGTTTTAGGCCAAGTTAAAACAAAAAGTATAGCAATCCTTTATTTTTCTCTCTCTCAAACAGGAACTTGTCATATGGGCGACAAAACGATGAAAACAAGCGTGCAATCAAGGAGGCGGGTGGCATCCCAGCGCTGGTTAGACTCCTAAGGCGGACCCCCGACAACGAGATCAAGGAATTGGTTACTGGCATACTGTGGAACCTGTCATCATGCGAGGTGAGCCAGAGAGTGAGAGAGAGAAGTAAGGATAAAGAGAGCAGAAGGGAGAGAGAGTGGCAGCAATTGTATTTTTTTATATTATTGAGTGTTTGTTCATGTTTTGTGTTTGTTAATGTGAGAGAGAGCAATACGGAGAGAGAGTATTTGTGTGGAACCGGTTATTGTATGACGCGAAGCAGCAAACTCCTATGGATTGTAACTCACTTTTAACTTCAGATCTCCTCAAAGCTTCCATGTTTGTAGTTAATGCAGCAACCCGCTCAGTGCACCCTTTTTCTACTTCCAACTGACTTTTTTAAGATTTAGGGAAATTTATTATAAAGTTGTTAATGCAAGGTATATGTAACCCCTCTAGGCTTAAAATTCTCTCCAGAGCAAGATGAATTCGTTAGTGTAAGTGAAGAGTGTGTGCATCGTGTCGTTATCGTCATCATCATCATCATTCTCATTGTCATTCTTGTCATTGTCAGTATCACTATTTATCATCATCATCTTTGTCATTATCATCATCGTCGTCATCATTATCATCATCATAATCATCATCGTCATCATCATCATCATCATCATCGTCATAGTCGCTATCATCATCATCATCATCAGCATGTTCTTGCCGCCACAGGACTTGAAGCAGAGCATCATGGAGGACGCGCTGAGTGTTATTGTGAGCACGGTCATTGTGCCGTGTTCAGGCTGGGAGGGCGCTCAGTGTGAACGCGACCCAAACGTGGATGTCTGGTGGTCCACCGTGTTCAAGAATGCATCAGGGGTACTCAGGTGAGGGGGAGAGAGAAGTAGATAGATAGATAGATAGATGGTTAGGTAGGAGAAAGAGTGATAGATAAATAGGTAAGTAGATAGTTAGGAGAAAGTAGATGAACAGATTGGTAGATGGTTAGGTAGGAGGAAGAATGATAGATAGGTAGGTAGGTAGATGGTTTGGAGAAGAGAAGTAGATGAATCGATAGGTAGGTAGATGGTTAGGTAGGAGGAGGAGTAGATAGGTTGGGTTGGTGGATGGTGAGGCAGAGAGTATTGTTGTTAGGAAGAAGAATTGGTACTCAGAGAGAGAGAGAGAGTGTGTGTGTGTGTACAGAAAAGTGTGAGCATTTTCCTGTCTTCTTTGTGCCTGTAACTGATATAATTAGAGAGAGAAGAAAATGTGATCAATCTCTTATCATCAGTATACCTTTAACCGTTAGGGTGTGTGTGTGTTTATTTGTGTGGTGTGTGTGTGTGTGTATGTGTGTGTGAGTGAATGAACATGTGTATAAAGATGATGGGGGAGAAGGGAGTAGGAGTGAAGAGAGGTATGCATGGTATGTTTAAAAAGGAGAATGAAAGAAATTAAAAGATAAAGTAAAGGAATTGTACACACAAGAAACAAGTGTTCATGAAGGAACTGTATACACATATCCTCGGTACACTAACATACACGTGTATACAGGAACATAAGCTCAGCGGGGGAGTATGCACGCACGAAGTTACGTGAAGCCCCGGGGCTGGTGGATTCACTGTTAACGGTGGTGAAGGCGGCAATACAGGGGTCATCGCACGACAACAAGAGTGTGGAGAACTGCGTCTGTGTTCTGCGTAACCTGTCCTACCGCTGCCAGGAGGTAAACAAACAAATATACATGTGTTAGAACTTTTTCTGTGCTGTTACCTCTCATTTTACAGTATCTTCAGGTCACATCTTTATCTTCAGTCCCTCCACCTTCCTTTCTCTCCCTCTTTCTGTCTCCCTCTCCTCTCTCTCCCTCTCCTCTCTCTCCCTCTCCTCTCCCTCTCCTCTCCCTCTCCCTCACCCTCACCCTCTCTCTCCCCACATTGTTGATAATTCTTTGGTGCTTTCTCCATGTGTATGTGCTTCCTTTCTCATCCTATTGTTAATGGAAAATGGGATTAGGATGATCATAAGGATGAGTGTTAGGATGGTGATGATATTAATGGAAGTAGGATTAGCATGAATAGTGATGAAGAAGTAGGCCCAGGATGATGATGATGATGAGCTTGTTATAAACAGGTTGAGGACCCGAACTACGACCGCAACCAGCCACCGTCATCCACTGGCCAGGCAGCCGGACAGTCACGAGCATCAGCAACCGCCAAGGGTGAGGCATACATACATACATACATAAATTACATGCGGACATGCATACATACATACTTACACACACACACACACACACACACACACACCAACCCCTTCTTGTGTGTTTAACTCCCTCACTATGAGGGTGACTAATCTCGCGAGGTACCCTGTATGAGGCTTCCCTTGCTTGTTCCCCACACTGCTTTTCCAGAGAAAGCTGCTGTCTTTTGAAAAAAAGCTATGGTGTTTTGTATGTGTGTGTAAATGAGTATGGGCCTGTGTGTGTATGTGTGTATGACTGAATCTGCTACTGCTTGCATTTGTAATAGGAATATAAACCAAAAGATATTTTTGAGTAGGTTTATCATAAATAGTACAGTGCAGTGAAAGATTATATAAATATGAATTAATTCAGTGTACATACTTATTGGAAATGTTGCCTCTGAACTCTCATCTAGGCCAACATATCACATTCTGAAACTGGATGCCAAATAAAGCCCCCAACTCCCACCCCACACCATCCCATGCCTTCTCACTCTGACTCCTTCACCTGCAGATTATTCCAGATTATAATTATATACCAGTTTTATTCTAACTTGGCCCAGATTCTCATCCCTTTGCAACTCATTTCACATAACTCAATGGTAGTAAAAGACAGTGCTATGACTCTACATCCTTTCCAGAGCACTTCATGACTAGCATCATATTCTAGTGTTAATCTCTTGTTACAACTCAGCATTCAGGATGAAGAGAGTTCAATTTTAGACCAAGTTGGAGTTAAAAGGGTATAGTAAGAGGTGATGGAGTTCAGGAGTATGGGTGGGTGCTGGAGGGTGTGAGTTAAAGGCCAGTGTAATTCTGGTTGGAAATTAATTATAGATGTGTCTGATTTGTGCAGGCAAAGTGTTATAATTCTGCAAAGCAACTTGAAGTGATATACATAATTTTGGTTCATGGATGATGGGATACAGGCTCAAAAATTACTCATTGTCACTCAGCACAAGCAGTTTCAGACAGAATGATCTTGAATAAACAGGTATTTGCTCGACCCACAGCCCATTGTTCGTACATTGAGTCAATGTGAGTACCTTTTATGTATTACAACATCACAGGAATACTCTTCATAAAAGGGGCCAACACTGAACTCCAAGATGAGGAAGAATGGGCTTTTGGCACTGCAGATGCTTAGTTATTTATGTATATATTTGTAACTAATTCAGACGCAGAGTTGATACAGGCATATTGAGTAAGGACAGCTCATCACACAGGCTGTCCTCTCGTCACACACCGAACTAACCTTATATTCTAACTGTTTACTTCCCAGACACTGATTATGCCGAGCAGCTTGAATCTAATCACTGAATATCCCCAAGTGCTTCCCATTTCCTCCTATTTCATACCAGGCTACTCAAGTTTAACATCCTAAGTCAGGCAGTTTCAGTCTAACTATCTGTGATCCCAAATTGTCCCTTCTTCCCACAGGTCATCTAACCAAGCAGTAAAACCCAAATTGTTCCTAGTACAAGACTAATTAGGTGTCTTTTCCTCCAACATTTATGGAATAATGATGAAATTACCCTCCAAATTACCTCCTCCCTCTCCAACCCAACTGTAGTACTGTAACATCCTTTTCTCCTTTTATTCTAGGACAGTGACCCAGTTATCCCTGAAATTATGCACCTCCAGATTTCTTACCCATCTTTTCCCCTCCCCCCTGGTGCTGGAGAGGGATGCCTGTATGTGGTGGCACTGGTATGATCAGGCAGTGGAGCTACCCAGTAATGCAAATGTTCCACAGCTCCCTCCGTATCCACCAAAAGGAGGTTGGTGGACGGTAGGATAGAGGAACTTCAGCCCACAGTCCACTGGGTTTGCATTTCAGATGAACCTGGGGCAGCAGCTACTACTACTACTACTGCACTACCTGGATAATGATAGTTACTCCCAAAATTACCCTCCCACCATCTCAGTATCACCAGTCTGATTGTCTTTTACTCCCTTGAATCAAACCTTATGCTTGGGTACCATTTTTTCCACATGAATCTAGCATAATGATCAGTTTCCCACATGTTACTCCATAGAAACCCAGCACTGAAAAGCGTTATCTGTTTATTCTTTCTCCATGATATTAGCACAGCCATATATAGCAATGTGTCTTCCTCCCTTTTTCCCCGACTAACACATCTTTCAAACCTCATCATGTTGCCTATTCCTTGTCCTTTTTTTCTCAGCGATTCAGACATAAAAATTGACTCCTAAATTACTCCACAGGAACAAAACTATGTCTTTTCTTCCCATGATTCTCCCATGACCAACAATTTTAGCAAGACCCATTAACTGTATTTCTCCCCATTGTTTTAGTATATTGACCCCTACAAATTTTCCCCAACTACCAGGCGTGCATCCATTTGCCTTCCATTTCACTTGACAGCATTGATCTTTTTTTTCCCTTTGATGATTTTTTGCATAACCAAAGCCCATTAACTGTCTGTTTTCCATCCGTTAATTTATTGGAATTACCTCCCAGATTTCAACCCAACTGCCAGGCATAGATCCAGATACCTCCCATATTACCCCACAGAAGGACAGCTAACAATCTTACTTTCCACGATTCATGTATAATCAGAACTGAACCCAAACCCACTTGCTGTCTGCTCTCTCCCCATTAAATGCCTAAGTTCTCCCCATTATATTAGCACACTGACCCCCTTCCCCCCCTCCCAGATTTGCCCCAACTAACAAGCGGGTGAACTGAGAGTAGTGACATAAGTGGTATTAAATGCCACATCATTGACCTCAGAATCACACCGTTTCCTCTAAGATTATTCCCCATCCGACTGCCACTTCTTCCCTCATATCTCTGGTCTCCCCTCAAATTGCTCCTTCCAACAATCAGATCCCCTTCAGCTAACAGCCATTTCTTCCCTTGACTCTGACCTAACAAGTGATTCTCCCCAAACGACCTCCCCAAAGTTTACTCCCCATCTGACAGCCTCCTTTTCTCCTAATTCCGGCCTAACGACTGTTCTCCGCTCAAATTACTCCCTCTAACAGTCAAATTCCCTTCAGCTAACTAGCATTTCTTCCCATGATTCTAAGCCAGTGATTATTCTGACCTAACAATTGATTCTCCCCTCAAGTGTCTTCCCCATATTTTTACTCCTCATTTAACTGCCTCTTCTTTCCAAAATTCTGACCTAATGACTGATCTCCCTTCAAACTATTCCATCTAACAGTCCAATCCCCTTCAGCTAACTGCTATTTCTTCCCATGATTCTAACCTAACAGTTGATTTCCCCCCTCAAACGACCCCCCAAATTTTACTAACGAGTGTGCCTCCCCCCATCACGCTGCTCCCCCAGAGGGTGAAAACGAGAGTACCGACACATGTGGTAGGTCTACGGAGCCACGAGACCTTCTGTGTAAGCCTTCTTTATCGCTACATCCTTCCCTACCTTACCCTAGACCTTGATGCCCATCCACGAGTGATTTAGTTTGCATTTGTTAATGGTTTTTCTTGTTTATTGGTTTATTTATTTTTGGAGTGAGTGTGTGATGGATTGCCAGAGTGCTTTGAAGTCTCTGTTCTTTATTATTATTATTATTATTATTATTATTATTTTGAGTGATTGTAATGGTGTGTTGGCTTGCATATAATTTCTCTGAAGTGATATTTTTAGCATGTGCATATAATCTTTTTATTATTCTTAGTGTTATTTTGTTTTGCTTTGATTTTTTCGTCATTTTATTTTTATGCTCATGTCGTGGTTTTTGGTTTTCATTCATTTTTTTTTTCTATTTTATTTTTTTGTGCCGACATTTGATCATCTTGTTTCATTTTTATATATATCTCCTTTGTTTGTTTATATATTTATTTAATATTGTTTATTTCTTCGAGTTAGTGTGAGTATTGACTTGTGTTTCGTGTGATACATTGACCATCAATTTCTGTGACCTGTTTGAGTTTTGCATTCTTCA
>NC_136968.1:35882052-35949552 GCF_032717465.1 Coenobita brevimanus | reverse complement strand
GTCAGCATACCATTAGTGTAATTCAGTAATACACTCACCATTCTTTCCTTCCCATCAGTAATTTACAACTTATTAGTGTATAATTAAATCAGCCTTATATATTTCTGCATGCTAAAACTGCCTTAGTATTTCTGCATGAAAAATTCCTTGAATACAATAATGCTTTTTAAAATATTATTATAATTGTATTATTATTACCATATAAAATTATTTTTCCTACCATAATGTGATTTTGTTCAATTCAGGGGACACCTTTCATAGTGAAGAAGTTAGTAACCTGATAGTTGGTTTGCTTTACCTACTGGAACTGGACCACTCCCACAGTCAGGCGGGTCCTGTTATACAAGTGGGAGTAGTTAATAGAGGACTGCATGGATAGTGGAAATCATCATAACGCAGTGAACGATAGGGTAGCGGAAAAACTCTTATAATGGACTGAAAAAAAAAAGAACTGCAAAGCTCGTATAACAGAGTACATAATTTATGGGGAAAAACAGGGTTAGGTTAACTGGCATCACAGAATTTGGATCTGAATTGCCCATTCTAGTATCATCGGATTCTCATATAGCAGATGCTTGTATGACAGCCCCTGCCTGTGTGAAATTGTAAGTTGTGATTGTATGAAATTGAGCCTTAGTTACAATGGCTGGAGTGAGTCTTCTTGGTTACTAGTCAGATCAGCCCTTTAGTCTAACTACGCTTGGCCGTCAACTGAACTGGAAGTAGTTAGGGAGTATTGAAAACAACCTGACTTCAATTTTTTTCCCCTCCTCTTCACCTTGTTAAAAAAATAATAATAATAACTATGAAGGGTTGTCCCAGAATTGAAGTAAATCATGTTGTGTTAGTGTACAATTCCATGCTTTAACATAAGGCTTTATTAATACCTTTTGTTTTACAGGCGGGTTAGTAGCAAAGACAGTTCTGTGTTTTGTGTGTTTAGCCCTTTTAATAGCAGAAGTCTGGCTGGAGGTGGATGAGGTTCAGAAGGAGAAGCGCGGCTAAATTTTGATAATATAGGGAAAGGGGAGGGGGAGAAAAGGACAAAGAAATAATAATAATGAAAAAAAAAAAAAGATAACTGTAAAAAGGGAAACATCCAAGAGAAAGACAACTGAATAAAAAGAAAGACATGCTGATGAAAATGGTAACTAGAATTGTTTACATCCCCAATACCAATGAACTATTACTCCCGTCATAAAGTGGTGTAATAGTAATGGTTAGAATTAACTTCATAATATTACAGTGGTTTTTTCTGAGGTGGTTTTAGATCTCTTCAGTATGAGAGGATTTGTAAATGAACCATTACAACAAGTGGAAATGTTGGGTGGGGGAGACAGAGAGAGAGAGAGAGGGTAGAGTGTGAATTCTTTATTTCTTTTGATGTTTCAGGCGACGCTACACAGAACACAGACTCTCCAAAGATGGGTTCTGTGTAGCCCAAAATGTTAGAGAAAAATAAAGAATTCAAGCTCCAGCCTGTCTCTGTCTCCCACCCAACATTTCCTTGAGAGTTTGTCTTCCTTGTTCAGTCCTGTCATACTGTTGGTAGCATTAGTAAAATATGAAATGCCAGTCTGTTAGTAAAATATAAAAATGTCTGTCTACGAAATGAGTTAAATGAGGCTGCGTTCATTCCCTTCAGTAAAGAATGTTTCAAAGAAGCTAAATAAAGTCAGCTGGTGTGAGCAAAAATTAAAAAAAAAACTATTGAAAGGGCTAAAGAATATGTTAGATGTTTTTGGCTTCTGGGTGTTGTGGGTAGAAGTCTGATTTTGGAGCAGTTTGATTTTGCAAGCAGTCTGATTTTCTATTTGTTTGGGTAATCAGGATTCAACGTAAGTAGGTGCAATTCCATGGTGATGATCAGAATTTGCCTTAAATTATCATAGTTCTGGCTGGATAATTAGTGCTGTTTATGGGTAGTCAAAAATGTGTGAAGTTAATGAATAATCAGACTGAATTAGAGTTCTGTGTGGATAATTAGACTGAATTACTGTATGTATTTACGTTACAGTTGTGTGTGGATAATTAGACTCTGAAATACTGTGTTTTGCTTAGAGTTCTCAATGGATAATTAGACTGAATTAGTGTATTTGTTTTCCTTAATTAGAGTTCTGTATGAATAATCGACTCTGAATTAGTGTGTATGTTTTTCTTAATTGGTTGTGTATGGATAATCAAACTGAATTACCATATGTTTTCCATAATTAGAGTTCTGAATGGTTAATCAGAAATGTGAAGGTATAAATTAGAATTCTGTGAATAATCAGGCTTCTACATGGATATATTTCTCTATGGTTAATTGGAATTCTAAAAAAAAGATACGTTGCTTATGTATGAGTTTATATGCATGTTAAAATGACAAATTAATTATGGTTTAGAATTAGTGTTATTTTTTTAGCAGTTTTGAGGATAATTATGTTATATACGGATTTTAATGGTATAGATTTTTAAAAATGTGTTAGTGTCGGCTGTATTGGTTTGTTTTGTGTTTCATGTTTGTCTGCTTTGTAGTGGAGTCATATTTGTTACACACACACACACACAAACACACAGTAATCATCATCACTACCATCACCATTAAAACACAAAAAAACAGGAGAAATAATCATCAGAAGTACATTTACGCATTCAATCAAACCTTCACGGCTTTCGGAAATGTTGCAGCTCCATTTGCAGCCTCTTGTGTCCGCGGTTTATATATGTCTTGTGTGTTGATCCCCTTGGTGTTGTCCAGTCATGCTTTCAGTGTTTATAAGTTTTGTTGCGTGTTTGATGTGGTGATAGCTGATGTTCTGTGTGTTTATAGCTGATGTCTTGTGATGTTTGTTTATAGCTGGTGTTTTGTTTGTGTTTAGCTGATGTTTTGGTTGTGTATAGCTGATGTTTTGCTTGTGTATAGCTGATGTTTTGTTTTATAGTTGATGTTTTGTTTGTGTATAGCTGGTGTTTTGTTTGTGTATAGCTGATGTTTTGTTTTATAGTTGATGTTTTGTTTGTGTATAGCTGATGTTGTGTTTACTGATATTTGATGTTCCCTTTGTCAGTAGATGTTGCTGTGTTTTTATACTGCTTGATGTTTTGTCCCTTGTTGGTTAAATGACGTTTCCCTGTTTGTTGACACTCGTTGTTCCGTTTGTCGATCGCCAATGTTATGTTTGTTTGCCTAGTCAGTGTTACGTTTGTCAAGTGTTGCGTTTGTTTACCTCGCCAGTGTTATTTTTTTCCGTTGCCAGTGTTACGTTTGTTTACCTAGCCAGTGTTGCGTTTGTGTGTAGTCAGTGTTATGTTTGTCGATAGCCAGTGTTTCGTTTGTTTATCGTTTGGTGTTCCCTCCCCCCTCCTGTCCCCCCCTCCCCCACACACCCCCTCCCCAACCCCCCACACTCCCTGCTTTGAAAGAAGGCTGTAATATATAAGTGAAAATTAATAGACCTTAGACAAAGGTTCGTATAATGGGACTTGTGCTCTGAGTGACTGCAGATTCCTTAGCACCTTTTCCTTATTGATTTATTTTTATTTCACCTCAGTATCCATTTTTATGCTATTGATGCAAAGTGTGGTGTTATTTAGATGCAATAAATGACATGCAGGATTATATTAAGGTGTAATATGCTAAATAAATCACTTAGAGAAGGGTGCTGAGATGCCTCCTGTGCCACATAGAAGGACTAGAAGCATCTTAACACCTTATCCTTAGTGATTTATTTAATGTATTACACCTTTGCGTTTTCATCATGTTATTTTTATCCTATTATCCACATACTGCATCAATATACACGAGGATATTGAAGTGTAATGCACGAGATAAGTCACTAAAGAACAGGTGTTAGGGAATCTCCGAAGCCATTTAGAGTACAGCCTAAGACCTTTTTTTCCCATAGATTTGAAATTGGAATGTATAAAAATAATGTCTGATTTTTTCCCCCTTACCCCTCTACCCAAAAATAATGTTTCAAAATTCTTCCATTACTTTCTCCGCCACCCTCTGTCATTGGGCCAAAGGTATGAACAAAAAAATAATAATAATAATAATGATAATAAACTCCTAGGCCTGTTTTCTTGTCAGTTAGGAATGCTCACTAACATACCTCTCCCCTGGTGATTTATTTTTAGATATTGCTGGTTAATATCCTTTTTGATGTTACATATGTAAACTGAGGCAATAATAAAACAATTTACATAATGCACAATAGGACAGTAAGGTGTGGTAAACAAAGTAAATCACATACGAAAAGGTGTTAGGGAGCTTCCTTAGTTTGAAGAGAATACCGGCCCTTGTGCTAAAAAGGAACTCCTAGGGTTGTGTTCTTGTGGGGTAAGGAGTCTCCCTAACACCTTTTCCTTAGTGATTTATTCTCCAACCTACTCAGTAATGTTCCCTGGTTTGCATCTCATGTCATTTCAGTGTTGATATAGACGGCAAAAAATATAGTACTAGAGCAGAATCAGAAATAATTCGGGAGGGAAGAGAGAATATATTAACAGAGCAGAGTCAGAAATAAATCGGTAAGGAAGAGGTGTTAGTCAGCATCCTAACTACTAAAATCACACACAAGAATATAATAACATCAGAATCAGGAATAAATTAGTAATGAATAGGTGTTAAGTAAGCTTCCTAACTGTGAGAAAACCACCCTGAATATGAATCCTTGTTGTCAAAGCTTATAAATGATGTACTACTGTAATTTCCATGGTAGTTTTGTAGGCTTGTGTTCGTATAGATTTAGAAGGCTCCCTGCACCTCTGCCTTGGCTCTTAGTGTTGCAGAATAGACCTAAACCCAGGGGGGGGGGAGGGGCTGGGGGAGATCAAAGGTGAGGTGGATGGGGAGGGGGAGACCGAGGATGAGATGGAGGGGGAGGGGTAGACTGCTGATGAGATGTAGGAATGGATTTGAGAGGTATATGAGAAAGGAGGGTGTAAGCTGGGAGGAGGGCAGTGAAATCCAGGGCGACATGGAGGCGATTTGACGTGCCCAGAGGTTACGGGATCAAGGCGTCTGGCAATAGAGATAGATAAATGGATAGACCTTAACCTCTTCTGATGTTTTTTTTTATTATGTAGTTTCTTCTTAGCTTCAGACAATTTTAATCCTCTTGAGAGACGCTCCTCCCCTGTCAGTGTAGGAGATAATGAAAGCTTTATCTGACCCCTCTTGTTTGAAGATTTCCTCACCAGCTGAATCAAATGGTCTGGAGATATCATGGGGGGGGAAAAAAAAAAAAAAAAAAAAAAGACCAAAGGAGTTTATTGAAGTAGTTGATATTCTGTTGTTCATTTTTTTTTTTTTTTTTATCCATAACTCCATAGGATTGTCGGTCATTTTACATTTAGGCCTTCGTATAAATCATCTTTTTATTTGTTGTTGTGGCCCAAGCTCATCTTAATCTAAATTCAGTAGACTGCAGGCTGAAGTTCCCCCTTTGCAGTCTGCCATTCTTCTCCCAAGAGCAAGGAAGGAACAACAATACAGGGATGGTTATATAATTAAGTAGTGGAGTCGTCATACTTTTACCAGTACCACTTAGGACTTGTAGTGGGGACTGCCTGGAAAGTCTTTTACTGTATTGGATAGAATAAGTGATAAAATACAGTACACATTAGCAGAGAATAATTATTAATGTGTATGTTATATTTTTAGCACATATTGGCCCTAAATATTGTCTTGTATATTATTTACATCATTAATATCCACATGGGCAGCATAAACATATCCTTTGATCTTTAGCCAGACACCATAATCCCATAAGGGGTAGCCACAGATGAATCCCCTCCATGTCACCCCGTCACATTTCATTTTAAAAATTTCTTACTGTTGTTCATACATTCATGGCAACTTTTTTTGTAATAACAAGCAAGCGAACATTAACTTAAGTAAGAACAGAATGGAAAGGAAGAGGTGTGAGGGAGCCTCGTGAACTTATAAGGATACAACCCCATCATAGTTTTAGAAGAACTTAAATCCACCCCCTAGGTGACTCGTTCCATAACTGTTAGCTGAGTGTTGCAGTGTTACAAGTGTTACATGTCTGTGCTCTGTGTTTGTCTTAAGTTCAGTACAAAGTGTGCCATGGGAAGTGTTGAAAACTGTAATATATATTACATGATTAGAATTTTGGTGATGCTGATGATATTGACAATAATCTAAGTTTTGACAGTGCCAAGTACTACTGGAGGTGTTAAGAATTTTGGGAAAATGTTAAGAATTTTGATGTTCTACAGATGAAGATATACCGATTTTATCATAAATAATGTTAATTAATTGTTTATACTGAGTGGCTGTTAAGTGTGTTCTTTATGACAAAGGTGACTTCCAAGCACCTCTTCCTTGCCTGTTTAGTTTTGCCAATATCACATGAACTGTCTTGTTTCTGAGGTATTAAAGGAGGTATTGAGTAGGTAGAAAATGCACAGATATTTGTCGCTACAGTTTTTCAGGGTCTGTGTTAAGCATGCCATAGTTTTTTTCTGAGGTTTAGAGGAGTTTGTTTCCATCTAAATAAGATTATCTGGTGATAGCTTCATGCTGTGGCCGCAGGCTGACCTGAATGTAAACCCGGTGGACTGCAGGCTGAAGCTGCCGTTCTCCTGCAGTCCTCCATCCTTTCTTGGGGGAGGAAGGGGGGGGGTCTAGAGGGAAGTGAGGGATGTGTGGAGTTTATAACCGGGCAGCAACAAACGTGTGAAGGTGATTCTCTCCACCCCCTATACCAGGAGTAAAAATCAGAGAACATTTAATGGCAAGGGAGGAGATTGAGGTGTAAATTGCAGAATAAATAGCGAAGGAGGAGGTGTTTGGGAGCTTTCTATGCCCATAAGAACACTGTACATCCTCAGGGCAATTGCACAGTGTGTTGGGGTCATAGATAAAGAAAGATGGCAGGAATTCAGCATTGTGTTTATTATAATGATATTTAATTCTTTGATTAGTTCATGGTTAGGCAGTAGATAGGGAAGTATAAATTAATAAGATTGTTGGTTGTAGATAGATAGATAGATAGATAAATGGATAGATAGGTTGGTTGGTAGATGGTTTAGTTCTTTCACCAAAACTGCACCCAGGTAATCATCCATTTACAGCTTATTCTGCTTAGAGAAGTGACTTAAGAATACACTTAGGCTGTACATCCATTCCATAAGTCTTGTTACTAACATAACAGGAAAAGGGATAGAATTCAGAAGAATGGGAGGGAGAGAAAGAGGAAAGACAGAATGGGGGAGGGAGAGAGAGAGAGAGAGTCACCAACAGAACAGTCATAATGCAAGCCTTGTAAATTTCAAATGTTATTTCAGGTGTTTCAGAAATTACTGGTCAAAGAATTTAATACCTCATTAATAATATCATGGGTAATAAATTTTTTTCCTCTTGGTGCCAAACAGTTTTTAAATTAAACTTCCAAAAAATATAAACATCAGCTGGTGAATTATTTTTTAGTGTTGCCATTTTCTTTACTACTGTGTTATTTTACGGTATTTTTTTATTTTTTAAGAATATTGTGGATGGTGAAATATACTATGGAATTATTACTCCACAGGCAAGAGTTTTTTTTTTTTTATTATTGTATAGATGTTTTTTCCAGTTGTTGTTGTTTTTAACAGTTGTGAATGTAATTTTTACAGAAACATAGCAGGATTGTGGTATTATGGGTTTGACTAATTATTATTATTATTATTATTATTATAAATTATTGCTCTTTTATATCTTTTGGAGGTATCATTATTATTATTATTATTATTATTAATATAATAACAGGTAGTACTTTTATTATTTTTATAAATTTAATATCTGCATCATCCCGTCCTAACTTGTCTGCTATTACCCCACCCCAGGCGACAACCTGGGATGCTTTGGAGGCAGTCGCAAGAAGAAGGATGCAATCTCCGGCAGTGGGAGTGGTAGTGGTGGGGTTAAGGAAGGGGGAGGTGGGGCGGGGGGTCCTGGGACACGCTCGGGCCCACGTACGGAACCACTGCGGGGCATGGAGCTACTATGGCAGCCCGATGTGGTGAGTGAGAACCAAATTTTTACTCGTATTTCTTCATTAATTCCGTTTGTTGCATTGGTATTTCTCTTTCCCTCTTTAATCTTGTCTCCTCTGTGCTCCTTTCCTTTCCTTTCAGCTCTGTACTTCTATGTGTTGATTAATTATTTGGGAATTAAGTTACGACAAAAAGGAAAAGGATAAGCATTTTAATTTGTGTGTGTGTGTGTGTTTTTTTTGCAGATTGTGTCCTTATTGCTACAGGCAGAGACTTAGGTTTGGAATGATGCCTTTGAGTTTACTATGTCAGTGTTGTAAGGCCATACCAAGCACTACTGTTGGATTGCAGTAACCCCTGAGATACTAAAGGTGACAAACCTGTAATTGTAGTCGGACATACTGTACAGGCTTTACCCTTAGTACAGGCATCCACTTTGCAAGAATCCCACAATACAACCATAAGCTTTTTAGACCCAAATTTGGTGGTGCCTGCAGGGTCACTTTGCCAAACCCTATTTTTTCCCATAAGGTGTGTATTCCATAATGTGAGTTTCACATCCTCCCTCCCACCTCATTTCATATGAGTTTCCACAGTCTGAGCACTCCTCCATTAATATATCCCATTTATACAAGAGAACCTGCCTGTACTGATATGTCATTCTGTACAGGTCTTGGTACATAACTGTGGTGGAAGGTGAGAAGTGGGGTTAGGGTTGCAGGAGGCAGACCAAAAAAAGCCTGGGACAAGATCATATACTGTGACCTCAGGGATAAGGGACTGAATAAGGAGGCTGCCAGAGATTGAGTGGTATGGAAAACCACCATTAGGTTACCAAGGTTGATGCATGCAGGCACGTTGGAGCCTTTATAAATGGTAGGCCGACAATACAGTATTTTGTTGATGGTAATGTCATATATTTTTCCCACACAGGTTGTCAGTCCCTACCTGGCACTACTATCAGACTGCAGTAACCCCGAGACCCTAGAAGCCGCTGCCGGTGCGCTACAGAACCTGGCCGCCTGTTACTGGCAGCCAAGCATCGACGTGCGGGCGGCGGTGCGCAAGGAGAAGGGTTTGCCGATACTGGTGGAGTTGCTCAGGATGGAGGTGGACAGAGTGGTGTGTGCTGTGGCCACTGCACTCAGGAACCTGGCCATTGATCAGCGCAATAAGGAGTTAATAGGTTAATAACCCTCTTACCTAGCATTGCGTAACATGGCAACATAGCATAGGACAGTGTAACAGTATAATGTAACATAGCAGCCACACACAGTCTGACTCAACACTGCATAAACTAACCTAGCATTTTGTGTTCAGCATTGAGGATTTTTTTGTATCTGTCTGTATATTTATGTATCTGCCATTAGACTTGTTGCTTCAGCCCAGGTTAATAGACGGGTTAAAAAAGGTAGCAGCCAGTTTTTTATTTTCCCTGTGGGAGTTACGGATGTTACTGATGACGTAACAGACACGAGGAATATTTAATCACAACTCTGACATGCGTTTACATAAATATGATAGAGAAATAGATGGCTGCATATAGATAAAGTTAGATAAATTAACAGATAGAGATAGATGGATGGTTGCCAGGTAAAGCGTAGATAAACAGATAGATAGATTGACAGATAAATGTATTAGAAAACTTAAATCCATGTCACAATAAACTTGCAGGTAAATACGCCATGAGGGACTTGGTACAGAAGCTCCCGTCTGGCAACAGTCACGACGGCGGCTCCAGCGACGAGACCATCGCGGCGGTTTTGGCCACACTGAACGAGGTGATTAAGAAGAGTGCGGAGTTCTCTCGCTCACTGCTTGATGTGGGCGGTGTAGAGAGGCTGGTGAACATGACCCGACACAGAGGAAGGTACTCAGCACGGGTCGTCAAATTTGCATCACAGGTATGTCGGTTTTTATTGTTTACTTGGCATCTTTCTTTATTTCCTTCGTTCCTTTTTCACCTTCTTGGCTTTTTTTTTTCTTTTTTCTATGCAAGGAAGAAGGAACCAAAGGCCAGAAGCCCATAACTTGTGTACACACACTTACACACACATGGTTTCATCACAAGTTAACAGTAGTAATGAAGATTTTGAAAGGTAATTATGATATGATGATGATGATCTTGAAAGGTAATTATGATATGATGATGATGATGATCTTGGAAGGTAATTATGATATGATGCTGGTGAAGATCTTGAAAGTTAATTATGATATGATGATGATGATATTGAGTGTTAATTGTGATATGATGATGATGATATTGAGTGTTAATTATGAAATGATGATGATGATATTGAAAGGTAATTACATGATGGTGGTGATGATCTTGAAAGGTAATTATGATATGATGCTGACCCTTCTCCCTCCCTCCAGGTGCTGTTCTCCATGTGGGGCCACCAGGAGCTTCGTGAGGTGTACAAGAAGGCCGGGTGGAAAGAACAAGACTTCGTGAGCAAGAGTGTGGCGGCTCGTAATGCGGCGGGTGGAGGTGGCGGCGGCGGCGGCAGCGGTGGCGGTGTGGGTGGTGGTGCCAACTCCCCCACTGCCAACAACACCCTAAACAGACCCATGGCTTCACAGGGAGGCACAAGATACGAGGACAGGACCATCCAGCGCTCACAGGCAAAGCAACATCAGCAGTATGCACAGGTGTGATGGGAGGGATTTTGGGGGCTGCTCTGTTTTTGGTGGGGAGCCATTTTGTCTTTTCTTCTCCCTCCCTTCCTGTCCCCTCCCCTCCTCTCCCCTCCCCTCACAATAAGCAGCACACAAGCATTGAGCCAGAGAGAGTAAAAGTTTCGGTGTATCATGTCCTGCAGTCATTTTATTTTTCTCTCTCTTTATTTACCTTTTCCTATGGACTTTTTACAGAGGAACGTTGCCTTACCATAGTGATGAAACTCTTGCATCCCAGTGATCAGTGGGGCTATACAGGCAGGTCCCATTATACCAGCATCTGCCAGACAAAAAATCGACAGTATGAGAATTGGCAATTTTAACCCAAATTTGGTGATGCCAGCGGGGTCAACTAACCTAACCCAATTTTTTTTCCCCATAAGTTATGTACTCCATTATATGAGTCATGATTTTTTTTTATTTTTTTTATTTTTCGTTTATTTATTTTTTTCCTCAATACCTCCTCACCCACCCCCGGTCTGTTATATGGGTGCCTGTTGTCCAAGCAGTCCTCGATTAATATATCCCACGTATATAATGGGACCTGCCTGTACTAGTCAGGTTTAACCATAAGTCAGGTTCACTGTTGCCATCTCTTAGCGTTTGGATCACCTCAGCATCATTCCCCACGACAGGGTCAGGAGATGGCGATGTCGGACATGGGTTACGGTGGTGGTGGCGGGGCACCGGTGGGCGGGGTAAGGCTCTACCCTCCCGTACAGGTCAGTGGCTCTCTCTCTTGCTCACTCGCTCACTTTCTCTCTCGAAACACACTCAGGCACCAACCAACTGCAGATCCATCCACCACTACTGTCACCATTAACCCTTTCATTCCGGTGATGTATATAATTTTCTGTTCTTACTCTCCCCAAGTGATTTAATCCAACTGAAGACATATCCTCACAGCGGATGGGTTAGATATATCCGTCATTAACCCCTCCACTCCCAGAGGTATGTCCAAAGTTGAACAAATCCGTGTGATGGATGGAAGAATAAGATATAAAATGCATCATCAGAGGGAAGGGGTTAATTGCATATCCCCGTTGCAGTGGTGGTAGTGGTGGTTGGTATAAGTATTGCATATTACCATAGCAACACCGTGGTATAGGCATGCATGCTCTCTTGGTCACAGTTGTTATGCACTTGTGCATCAGGTTCCTTCAGTTTCAGAAAACAATCTGTTATTGTGCGCAAAATATTCCCAAGATATCCCTTCATGTGATCCTGGATTTTCCACATTCTCGGCTCTAGTTGTTCCTTATTCTCAGCCCCTAATTTAAAGCATTACTGTGCTCTTGAGCCTCCCAATTTCCCTCCTGTTTAATCCCAGTTTTCCCTGATTTTTCCCCAATTCTCAACTCTCATATTCCCACAGTCTTGAGTCCAGACTAAAAAGATGTTCCCACATTCTTGGCCCCCCAATTGCCCTGTGATTAATCCCAATTTTCATTGAATTTTTCCCCATATTCTCAGCTCCGGTTTTCCTGCAGTTATGACCCCAAATTTAAGACGCATTCCAGTGCTCATGGCCCCCTAACTTTCTCTATTTTGATATCTAGTTTTCCGATTCTCAGCCCCAAAATTGCTGCATGGGTCCTCTGTCTGTTCCTGATTGCCTGTAGAGTACTTTTCCACGGGCCTTGCACCAGCCTCATATTTAACCCTTTCACATCAGTAATGTAGGTTTTGTTTATTTTTATTATTTTTCTCTTTTCTTCCATCAGATTTTTATGTTCAGGAGAGGAAAGACTTAAAGCTTGAGGGGTTTGGTCAAGTCTGAATTAAACCTCATGTATAAGAAATCTTTCCTAAACTGAATATAATTTTTTTGCTTGAGAGAGGGGGAAAAAAAAAAGTCATTGAAGTGAAGAGGTTAATAGGGACCTGTGCATGAAATGGCATGATAAGTTAATTGGGAAACTTTATATATTTTTTTGCATGAATTGGCATGTTTTGGGAGTTTTGCATGAATAGCATTATAAATTTTGGATACCAGAAGCCAGTTGCAGAGAGGAAAAAATATATACTGTATAGATTTAAAAGCTAAAACTTGAAACTAAGAAATTGGCTGATATATCCCAGAATTTTTTGAAACTTTGAGGGGCTGCCAGAGATTTATTTATGTATTTTGTAATTTCTTTTTAATGACAAGCAGATGTATAGAACTCAGATTATGTTATCCAGGATGCATAAGTAAAAAATCAGAATGCGTAAGGAAAATCTGTTGATGTGATTCACTGTTTGTGCAACTCAGTGTCAAAATTTTGTAGGGATGCTAGAATAAAAGAATAATATACCAATCTATAGTTAATAATGAGAAGGGAATATGTCACTGAAAATGTTTAAGTTTGAAATATATACATAAAACTAATTAGATAACAGATTATGTACTAAAAAATAATTTGTGGTATGTGTATTTAATCATGAGTAGAGTATGTGCTTAGATTTTATTTGAGGATCATGTATATATGCAGAATTAAAGAGCTGGATGGTAACTATATAACCGACCTATGTGTGTTTGGTACCTGTTTACAAGTGGGTTGGTGGAGGGTTAGTGCCCCTCCCTGTAAAACCTCTAACATGGACAAACAGCCACCCCTTATGGGAGTGTGGCATCTGGCTGTAGATGGATACTGTAGATGGAATGTCAAAATTTCCACTTAGAGAGGAGAGAGCACAGATGTGTAACTTAAGAGTGGATTAAGCCCCCCAGTTCTTATTATAAACAAAATTTCTGCTTCTTATTAATTAGAGGTGCAATATATATCACAACTCAAACTTACCAAGAGAGCCATAATTATACTCAATCTTGTTAAAATGACAAGAGAAGTGATGACATAACCAATATACTTAGAATATATGGAGAGCTGATGGTATACTTAATATAATATACTCGAAATACATAGAGAGCTGATGGTATACTTAAAATAATATACTCAAAATACATAGAGAGCTGATAATATACTCAGAATACCTAGAGATGAGAATATATTTGTATACTTTTAATAGCCTGGTTGAAAATACTGAGAGAGAGAGGAGTATGCATAGCCAAAACCATCGGAAGAGCAGAATATAAAGTGTACACAATATAGAGATCACATTATGTACTCAGGTAATTTAGAGAGCACAATTTGTACTCAGAATTAGCTTGAGAGAAAGGTGTACCCAGATTTTTCAAGCATTTTTTTTTTTTTTAATGGAGTGAGCTGGAGGGAAGCCACTTGACTGGTTCTTGTTGTTTTTGTCTTTTGTTTTTTTTTTTTGACATGGAGAGCCACCAGAAAATGTTTTAAATTATTATGTATAGACAATGTTGGTATTTTTTATCTTTTTTTATTTTTCCTTATTTCTATCCTTTTTTTCCTATTCTTGTCCATTGTAGTAGTATTGTGATATATTTTAAATTTTCATGCCCCCCAGAAAATAGTCTCTAAAAATGGATTCAGGGACAGTAATCCCCATTTACTCATTACTGCCCCAGCTATGAATTATTTAAAATGGAGAAGTTATGATAAACTCCCTCTTAATTTCTCATAATTACAGCAATACGGTGTTATGATAATGTTACTCATACAGTAGACCCTTGATTTAACGGAACTCAGTAGACTGGATATCAGATTGAACAGACACCATGAAGAACACTGGATTTCCATCGCCTATGATGAACAGTGTCTGTTAATTTGAGTGCAGTGGGTCACAATACATGTGTTTCCCAATGTTTTTGCTCCAGCCTGGCCTGAAATTACCCTCTGCCCATCATGATCTCTGAGTTGTAATAACTGACTACCGTATAGTAATACTCCCTTAAGAAGTGCTATAACAAGGATGTGAAATAAGCTGCAAAAAAGGTGAAATTATAGGCCAGGTTAGTGTGAAATGGGTATTGGTTTCATTTTTTGTACTAGAGTATCCTGTTGTGCTCATCCATTTTGAAATTGCTTAAAATTCCACCTCAGGGGCCATTGGATGTAACGGATTATAGCCTTTATGGGGTCGGGCTTCCCCCCAAGTTGTCTGTTGGAGTGAGGGTCTAGTGTAATGTCATATTTTTGCTGATATGAAGAAACTACAATTCCTGTAATTTCTCACGTTTGCGAATATGAAGAAACTAGTTTTTCATTCCTTTGCACACTTTCTGGTGGCACTCAGAAATGTTCTTATAAGTCTCATGTCTATTCACAGTGCACTCTTTGACTTAGAACCCTTAGATCCCCTACTTTTCTTATCAGCTTAGAATTAGACGAAGTGTTGCATGATTGTTAGTCTAGACCCATGTATTTTATGATCAGTGTTTATATAGTGAGAGTTTTTGCATGATAAATAATGTAGGTCATGAAGCAGTGTACTGTATATGTGGGCAGCTGACACCTCAACCTTACCATAATATTTCCGAATTTGGCCTTGTAATATTCTCAGAGTTAGTGGTGCAGCCTGTCACTATTGGAATATTTTAAGGACCGTAGGCCCTCTACATGCACAACTATACTTTGTTCACTTTAACTAGGCCAAAAATCATGTCCATCTTGAATGCTGAGCTAACAGATTTAACATTTGAACATAGCACTAGTTTTGAAAATGTGTTTGATTTTATATAGAGCCATAGTGTTGTCTATTTTTTAGTTAAGATACAGAATATAAGATGCAAAATGAAACAAAATCTCAGCTGAGGTAGGCAGTGAACTTTAATTTAAATCTACCACAAGAAAACACTGCACAGAGATTGATTCAAAATTGTTCCTTAAGGACCTTTGTTGTTACGTTAAATGAAGAAGAGAAACTACAAATTGCCTTAATTCTGTGTTATAACCCTCTTTAGACTTTTTTCCCCTCCCAAGTACATGTACAATACAGAGGAATACAGTACAGTGTATAGAGATTTAAACTTTGTTGTTTATTTAAGACTTCAGTAAATATAAGGTATATATCATTCAGAATTGTACTGCATAGACCATATTAAGGATAATGATGCCACCGAATACTAGGGATGATGCAGTGTTTGTCTGTGGTAAACGATTCCTATCTAGCTCTTCACTAATAACGTATGGACTACATCACACGAACGTTGCAATTAATTTTCCCCATAAGGCACTGTGTAAATCGTGTTCATTACCAGGTTAGGGACTACAAGGGTTAATATACTGTAGGTTTGTCACCACATGTATCACAATTATACATATTGTTGCCACCCATATCAGTGTTGTGCATTTGGAAGTGTGCTGACGGAGGCCCGACTGCTGTATAAAGAAGGAATTTCAGGGTATTGACATTATAACTTATATTTTCAAGCCATTGGCAGTACAGTATGAGATTTTTTTTTTTTTTTTAATAATGTACAGGATAGCAGATTTAATTTTGCCCAATGGACTTCAGTTTCTTGTACATGTAAATTTCATAGTACGTACACAGTTTGCATAACTTATCTAGAAAAGAATATTAATAAGGTGGTAAGGAAGAGGTGCTAGTGAGCCTTCTGAGCTTAGCAGGATATTCCTTTTATGATACAGTAGTCAGAACACCAATACTGTTGAAATAGGTAAAATCTTTTTGAGTATTGAATCCCTTTGTTTATGTAATTAACCACAGTGTTAAGTTAGGTTTGTACTGATGTGAGAGGCCATAGGGTAAGTCTGAGTTAATCCATGTGATGTTAACACTAGATTCATTTTATGTAGCTGAGAGATATCCCAGGTGCTTTGGTCAGTGTAACACAACTGTTTAGTCAGGTGAGGAATGAAGGTGTTTAATTCAGACTAACACCAGACAGTGTTTATTCAGGTAAGCGGAATGCTAGGTACTCTCTTCGTAGGAACACCACTTTACCTAATTTATTCCTTCCAACACCAGACTTTGTTTATTCAACTGTGAAGAATTGTAGTGTGTGTCCAGCCTCACTTGAAACACATGAATCAACAAAGTAAAGGACAGGGTTGGTGCTGCTAAATTAACAAAGTGTGAACCATGGATAGTGTCCCCTTGGTCAGTCATGTTTAAATCTGGTTGTGTCCTAATATTGCTGTTAGGCCGCATCCATGTCACATGTTTTCTGGTGTGGTGGGAGTTGTGCATCACTGTAACACATGGAATTTCTTGCCCACACTCACCTACAGCCAGGGGGAACACTTTCATGGGTTAAGTGATACAGAACTTGCCCCCACCTGCCTGTGTCCAGTGAGGTATGAGATAGGGTTGTGAGAGGCAGACTGGAAAAGACCTGGAATGAGGTCATAGTGTGTGACCTCAGGAATCAGGGACCTAATAGGAGACTGCTTGAGATCAAGCAGCATGGGACTTAGTGTGACCTCAGGGATAAGGATCTGAAATGAGGGGGCTGTCAGAGATTGAGCAGCGTGGAGAGCTGCCATTAGGTGACCAAGGTCGATGCATGCAAGTCTGTTGGAGCCTTTATAAATGAAATGATATAATGGTGATTCAAAGCTCCCACCCACACCTGTCACACCAGCAGACATTTGGCATAGATTCAGCCATAGTTAAGTAAATAAAGTCTGGAGAAAATATGAGGAAATCTTGTCATCTAAATAAACGAAGTCTGTGGTCACACCCTTTGGCCAGGCTGACACCAAACAACTTTATTCAGATGAGAGTAATTATTGGATTATTTATCATCACAGTTAACACTTCCTTTGGTGTGTTAGGTATATTAACACCTTTGTATCAAGTAATTAACATTTCCTTTCATATTGGGTACTTTATATTGTAACACAAAGTTATATTAATCAGCTGAAATAGGAAAACAGTATTGGTGAACACTTCCTCTGTGTTAGGTGTAATATTAAGCTAACACCCTTTCTCTCTTGTTAGGTGTTTTATTCAGACTAACACCACAACGTTTAGAATGTGTTAGGTGTTTATTGAAGCTAACATTAGAAACATTTCTCTCTTGATGTGTTAGGTGTTTATTCAACACAGAAAACTATGTTAGTGGAGGTGTTGGGTGGGAGAGAGAGACAGGGTGGATCTTGCATTCTATATTTTCTCTAATATTTAAACTACACAGAACCAATAAAGAGGCACAGGTTAAAGCTTGAACTATTTATTTTTTATTTTTATTCTTTATTTTTATTTTTTTTGAACTACACAGAACCCATAGAGAGAGACAGGTTTAAGCTTGAACTATTTATTTTTCTGATTTGAGCTACACAGAACCCATCTTCAGGGTTCTGTGTATCCTGAAACATTAGGGAATATAAAGAATTCAAGTTTAAAAGTAAAGAATTCAAGCCGTAACCCATTTCTCTCTCCCACCCAACATCTCCACATGTTGTAATGGATCATCTTCTGTTATCATTCAAGTAGATGAGATTAGTAAGGGTAGGTGAGATTGAGCGTAGGTGAGATTCCGAGCTAAGACTAACGCAACCAATGCCCTCTCTCCCGTTCTCTCCCTCTGTAGGATCTTGGCGCCCCTCAGCACTAACCCAGCGCTCGTAAGCACGCTGCTCGGTTAGTTGATAAGTGCATTGGTTGGTGGGTGTGGTGGTGTGTGTGTGGCTGCTGGGCTGAAGGTCTGCTGGGGAAATGCCTACATGTAATTTTAAAAAATAGTAATAATGAAAATAATATAAAATAGTAGTAGTAATCATAATAATAATAAAAATATGAAATAGTAGTAGAGGTTAGTAATAATAATAATAACAATAATACTAATAATGATAATAATAATAATAATGATAATAATAATAATAATAATAATAATAATAATAATAGCAATAAGCTTTTGACATGGTTAAATAAAGCATCATTTATGTCGGCATGCATTCTACCAGAGAGTATAATCATCACACTAGATTTTTTTTTTTTTTTTTTTTTTACTGGCTGATATTTTTGAGTTCTTAAAAAAAAAAAAAAATGGTTTCCTGATGTCAGTGAGCATCAGACTATTAATTAATTTATTTTTATTTTTACTGATATTAATTAGTCAGGACAGTAACTTAAAGAAAAATGCGATTGTTAATGAATATCACATAAGAGAATTTTTCTTACTGATTGCCATGAATCAGCTGAAGTATTATCAGAGTCTTGTAAAAACTGTTGCCATGGTTACTCAGAGCAATGGAATTCGAGTCTTTATTGGTCTTTCTCAATATAGACAGACAGAGAGTTCATTATTACATTCATCTGCATGCACGGTGATTGCCTAAAAGAATGGAATATAAAATGAAATATGAGTCTCTTTATTGGTATGCTAAGGTATGGAATGGCAGTCTTTAGTGGTTGGAATAGGAGTCATTATTGGTCATTACTGCTTAAAGAATGGAATTGGAGTCTTTAATGGTGTTTATATTGCTTAAAGATTGGATACGACGTAATTGATGTGTTTATATTGCCTAAAGGATTGGAATAGGAGTCTTTAGTGGTGTTTATATTGCTTAAAGGATTGGAATAGGAGTCTTTAGTGGTGTTTATATTGCTTAAAGGATTGGAATAGGAGTCTTTAGTGGTGTTTATATTGCATAAAGGATTGGAATAGGAGTCTTTAGTGGTGTTTATAATGCTTAAAGGATTGGAATAGGAGTCTTTAGTGGTGTTTATATTGCTTAAAGGATTGGAATAGGAGTCTTTAGTGGTGTTTATAATGCTTAAAGGATTGGAATAGGAGTCTTTAGTGGTGTTTATATTGCTTAAAGGATTGGAATAGGAGTCTTTAGTGGTGTTTATAATGCTTAAAGGATTGGAATAGGAGTCTTTAGTGGTGTTTATATTGCATAAAGGATTGGAATAGGGGTCTTTATTGGTGAGTTTATATTAAAGTATGCAGTAGGAGTCTTGCTATTCCCTTTTTCTTTGTATAAGCAGACACTTTGATCTTTATAGTTTCCTTCAACATTCTCAAAAATAAAGTACGATTCAGGACATAGGTGTGACGTAATCAGAAACATGTCTTATTTTTAAAGTCACTGAGATCTCCCTGAGCAACTCCCAAGGCAGTTGAGTGACGTCATCAGAAAAATGTCTTATTTTTAAAGTCACTGAGATCTCCCTGAGCAACTCCCAGGGCAGTTGAAAAATATATATGTAAATTTTCCCCAGCAGCCTTCCAGCCCTTTCTTTGGTTTCCACGGTAACAGTGTGGGGTGTTTATAATTTTCTTCCATTGGGTTTTGGTCCTTCAGTATAATAATGGTGTATGGATTTTTGGCTTTATTTTTCTTTGGGGTTTGGGCTTTTATTTTTTTTTATTTTTCCATGGTTTCCGGGCCTTTTGTTTGCGTGCTTTGTGTGTGTTTTATCTCTGTTGCTTCTCTGTCTCATCCGTGTGGGTTCCTCTGTGTTTGGTGGATAACCCTTTCTGCTATTGGAACACTTTTGTATTTTCATGTAGGCCGGCACCACATGATACTGTTTAGCTAAAAGAAACACCGATAGTCTTGTCACAACACAGATCTCAGAAGAAGCCATTGACCAGTAAAACAAGAGGTAGTCTCCTTTTTATGTAGGTACATTGAAGCAACGTTGGGTCTGGTTAGTACTTGGATGGGTGACCGCCTGGGAACACCAGATGCTGTTGGCATCCCTACGTGTCAAGTGGGGTTGGTGGAGGATTAGTGCCCCTCCCTGTAAAACAATTAACTCTAAGCCCTTGGCCACCCCGTTTGGGATACATGGCGTCTGGCAATGATGATGATGATGACATTGACAGTTATCCCCTCTTTACCTGTCATGATGCAGCCAAGGCTGTATTAGATAATGTATTTGGATGGATAATGCTGTACTACCCCCCTCCCCCCATCCATCTACAGGGGTATAACTGCCCATAAAACCCCATACTGTACTGTGTAATTATCGAATCACAGACAAAACAACCCCAAATACAGTTTTCTCGATAAAAATTCTCAGTACAGTTTACAATATAATAGGCACGTACAGTGATGCGATATGTACAATAATTCATCCTGAAAAAGCACAGGCAGAAAAGATAAACTATGTACATTACAGTGTGGTATTGTACAGTGAAATATATAGCTGCTGTATACTCAGCATACTGTAGTAGAGGACTGTGTTGATAATACCCTATCATGCAACTCACTGACCACTCTTCATTGAATCTCTTGATTCTCCCCTGCTGATTCTCAGTTATTTTTTGTAGCTCGTGCTCAGTACTTTTTTACATCAGAAAACATTTACACACAGACACAACTTCACCACCTTACACTTACATAAACAGGAGACTGCTTGTAAATTAGTAAAATCCAAGTCATGAGCTGAGGTAAAATGACCAGAGTGACGTCCTTTCTGATTTATTTGTTGTTCTTCCAGACAGTTTATTCAACTTGGGAAAGGCTTATCATATTAAAGGGGGTTTATTAAGACTATATATACCTTTCCAGAGTGAAAAGTCTTGCCTGAAGGTGAGTAAGGTGGTCTGGAAATGAAAAAGTTATCCTGAGCCTCAGTGGGTCAGGGGTTAATCAGTTATTAATTTGTGCTGTTATGGATGCACCTGTGTCTTTAATTAAGGCAACAGTAGAGGAGTTTTAGATTATTTAATTTGGCTGAGAAAAAAATCCAAGCAGAGGGTTTGACAGGGTGCTGAAAAGTCGGATAGCTGTTTTTATTTTTCTCTTGTGACCTTTTGACCACCCTGTTGTTAAGTTACGTGTGTGTGGGTTTAGTGGTAGTTCATAGTCTAGTGCTTTTACCAATTATTTCACCTTAATGACCCAACGATCGTTCTGTTTCCAGCTGTAGTTTATGGTGTGCTGGGGTAGACTAGTAGTATTGGGGATAGTTTTAATAGTTTTGGGTTTGTGTTAATAGTTTTGCGCCTTATTCTTCGGCTTTCTAGATCCCCGTGGCACATTTTGATTTATTTATGATTTGCACCGTTAATTTGTGTTGATTTTATGGTGGTGTGTGTGTGTGTGTGTGTGTGTGTGTGTGTGTGTGTGTGTGTGTGTGTGTGTGTGTATGTCTGTGTGTTACTTTTTGTTTCACTGAGTATCTTGTTTATTTGTTGTGTGTGTTTCTGTACTGTGGTAATTTGTGTGTGTTGGTGAGTGGGTGTGCCTGCCTGTGTGTCAGTCTGTCCGTTTGTCTGTATGAGTGAGTGATAGTATGTAAGAGATAGAGATGTATTAATTTGTATGGTGTATCATTGATTTGCAGTAGTGTATGTGTGTGTGTGTGTGTGTGTGTGTGTGTGTGTGTGTGTTCTTTTTATGCCGCTGACCCACTGCTGTCTCTCTTGCCCCCTCACACAGCCCAAGCCCGGTGAGCCAGTGTACGCAAAAGTGAACCGGGACAAGAAGCGACGCGACCGCCACTTCGACCCCCCCTACGGCACCCTAGGGGGCGGCGGGGAGGGTGATTGGGGGGGTACCGGCCCCGGGGGTGGTGGGGGATATGCCATACCCCCGGACTACCCCAATAACAACAATAATAATAATAACAACAACATCAACAGCAATGGTTTGGTTGTGGATAAGGACACAGGACAAGCAGGGGACTCGTGGGTGTAAATAAACAACTCGTGGGTGAAAATAAACATGAAGGTGTAAACAAATGCTTCTTGGGTATAAATAAACATGAGGGTGTAAACAGATGATTCATGGGTGTAAATGGTTTAAAAAAATGTCTGGATATAAACAAGTAACACCAGTAAACAGTCTAATTGGGTGTAAACAAACAATTTGCGAATATAAAAAAACAAGTAAAACAAATTGGGTGTAAGTAATATAAACGTATGGGTGTAAAGAGCTGACTCATGAGTGTAAAACGTAAAACAAGGAGTGTAGTGGGTGTGGTGATTGTCTGGGTTCCTCATACTCATTTTATCAGTTTTCAGAAGCACTCTCAGTCACTCTGTGTTTTTCATTCCTCTCCTTCCATGTTTCTCCCTCCCTCTCACCACCACCACTGCCCCATATCCTTCCCTCCTCCTTTCCTTTCCTTCCATCTTTCTCCCTCCCTCCTGCCACTGCCACCATCCCATATCCTTCTCTCCTCCCTTCCTCACCTCCCATCTTTTCCACTCCCTCTCACCACCATCATTCTACCATCGTACATCCTTCTCTCCTTTCCAGTCTTCCATCTTTTTTCCTTCCTTTCACCACTTACCACCCCACATCTCTCCCTCCTACTACCATCCTCTTCTTCCATCTTGTTTCCCTCCCTCTCACCACCATCACCACCATCCTTCCACCCTACATCCTCCCCTCCTCCTCCTTTCCTTCCATCCATCTTTCTCCCTCCCGTGCACCCACCACCACCACCACCACCACCGCAAATAAACAAAAGCCTAATTCCCCCATTACTCCCACCACACTCTCCCTCCACCAAAACATTCCCAAACCACTTCAGTGCATTTGATATCTGTATTTTATTAGTAGTACTAAAAAGCCATTTTATTCAGCTTATGGGAAGCTTCTCATAATCTGAATTATATCATCATCATCATCATCATCATTGTCGTCATTGTCATCATCATTGTCATCATCATCATCATCATCATCATCATCATCATCATCATCCTAACCTCTTTCTCACATAGGGATGGAGTGAGGCACGGTCCTGAGAGCAAGGGAAAAAAAAAAAGTTACAAGCACAGTAAACTCTTATCAGTCTTTCCAGTGTCTTTCCAGTCTTCTTGCGACATTTTCTGGTCTTGCAACACGTGATCAGTATTTCCCAAGAAGTAACCAGTCTTTTGCAACATTTCATCAGTATATTTTAAAAAGTAGCTAATCTTATGCAATATCAGATAAGTCTTTTGCAGCATTGTCTTGACCTTGCAGTCTTTTATCTGTGTGTGTCATTAAGTATTCAGTCTTTTAATATCTAACCAGTCTTTTCAATATTTTAATAGATCCAGCAACAATTGAGTCCTGTGTTTCAACAAGTAATCCATTTTTTTTTTTACAATACTTAACCATTATTATCCAACATTTTAAAAGTTGTGCAACATTTGAATTTTTTCCCAGTGAGAAGCCAATTTTGCAATATCAAACCCTCCTTCCAACATTTTATTGATCCTGCAACTCATTTACCTTTTGCAATAAGGAGTGCAGTCTGTCTAACCTACAGCCAGATGCCGTAATCTTGTAAGGGATGGCCACAAACAAATTACCTCCATGTCACTCTGTCTCCTGCCATTTAGCTCCCCTACCCCCAGCACCCCATCTCTCATATACCTGTCTACTCCATCCCTCCATCTCATCCTTGGTCCCCCCCTCCCTCTCCACCTCACTTACATACCCTCCAAGTTAGTCTCTCGCTTCCTGTTTCTCTTAATCATGCCTTTATTGCAGAAACCTCTCTCAACCTGGGTAGAGTGATGTAGAAGTAGTAAGCATAAATATAAAGGATATCAAAGTACTGAAGTGGTAAACAAGAGAAATAAGTGAGTGTTTCCCACCTAAGAATTTTCCCTATTTGCATAAGGAAATAAATAACAACAAGGATAATGAAAAAAAAAAAGGGGGGGGGTAGTTGATGACATTGATATTTTGAAAAAGTAACAAGCAATTAATAATTTAAATAAAAAATACGAAGACGGTTGACGATGTTGGCAGTCTGATAAAGAACTGATTAGCAGTTTTAAAAAATAAATACAATTCCATGAAGACAGTTGAAGATGCAGATAATTTGAAAAAGAAGTAACAGCGATTAGTAATTTACAAAAAAAATTACCGTAAAAACCACGAGGACGATTGACACTGGTGATCATTAAAAAAGAGGAATAAATGATTGGTAATAAAAGAATAAAAAAAAAAACACAAAGGCAGTTGACAATGGTGATAATTCAAACAAGAAATAACGGTGATTAGTTTGCCCTCAGATACAGGGTGGTTCAGAAGCAACTCTCCACTAGAAACTCATTTGGCAGTGTCTTGTGTTGTAGGGATGGCACAGTCTGCTGGTGTGGGTGTGGCAGTGGGACTAGGAAATGAATGTATGATGCCGGGTAGACCTTATTGAGCCGCCCCGACAACACATGAGAAACACCTGATGCAGTGGAAGAGGAGGATTACTTCTGACCCCCACTGTATATAGCCCACGAGTGCATCAAGGAGGAAGGTGATGACAAGGTTGATAATAATTTTTAAAAAAAGCTCAAATAACTATGGGTTGCATTGTAGATGGCTCTGGGGGTCTCATACCAGTTTTTTCCCTAGTGATTTATCCTGCATATTACGCTTCTGTATCCTCTTGTGTTTTATATATATATAGTCCTAGATTTTTTATTTATTTATTGATTTTTTTTTTTTTTTAACTTTAAATTATTTTAGGTGAAATTTTAAATAAGAAATGTAATACCAAAATGTGTTCAGTTCTTCATCCATTACAGAGGTACAATTACTGATAACCTTATGGGGGAAAATGCTGCCTAATTAGCCCATAAGGACATCAGTGAATATAGCTCCATTACAACTGAGAATTAGGCACGAGATAATTAGCATTTCAGCATCAAAATTAGCCTGAGAATAACCAAAAAAATAATAATGATGTTACAAGGGAAAAAATAATAAGAAAAATGATGATAATGGTGATATCTGTAAGCTAAAATACAAGAGAATGTCAGGGTGTAATATGCCAGAATAAATAACTAAGGAAAAGGTGCTACAGCCCTCCTGTGCCAGCTGCAGTGTGACTGTGTAAGCTAACTCCCCTACAATATATTTTATAGCTGGGTCGGCAGCAGGCCAGAAGCAGCAGCAGCAGCAGCAGCACACAATTCGGTGCCAAGAACACTCCGGGAAGTATTCTGTGTGGCTTTGCAGATGCCTTAATGCCTGTTCTTTTGTGGTTTATCCTGCATACTACACCTTATCTTCATCTTGTTTCTTTTGTATTTTTTGTAATATATCTGTCTATTTATATATCTGTATATCTTTCTATCTCTCTGTATTTATCTATCTATCTATCAATGGCCACATTTTAATCCTGGCAGACATGGCCATAGACAAATCACCTCCATTTTGCCATGTCGTGTACCATCAGGCTGCCCTTCCTCCAACTCTCACCACCTCATATACCTCTTCACCCCATCAGTCCACCTCATCCACTCCCTCTCGCCAAGGTATAATACACAGAATAAACCACTGAGGCAAAGGTGTTAGGAAGCCCTGTAAGCCACCTAGAATATGTCCCTTTTTTACTCCACTTTGATACTTGGTGTTTATAATACAGATAGATTATATAAAAATATATATATTATCCCACCTGACACAGGTCTGTGGGTCTCTCTAAGTTTTTCTACCGTTAATAGACAATCTGCACACGGACGTCAAGTTGTGTGTGTTTTTACCTCCGCACACGGCTGCCAAGACGTGTGTGTTTTTACCCCCTAGTGAAGTGCGTACACATGACTGTTTTTTGGAGTTGTGCATTATATTATCCCTCAGTGATGTGGCCGTGTGACACGTACGTGTCGTGGTTCTGCGCGTACTTGTGGCCGTGTGGACTTTAATGTGCATGTGACTAGCGCTATCCCAGTGTTGTGTGTACAGACAGTAATACACACACAGACTTTACATAAACAGTGTAATGAAGCAATGTGTGTATGTTGATCATGTACTGAGTGTGAGTTTTAATGGTGGGACTGGTTATGTTGGTGCAGCCATCAGGATGAGCAAACTAAACATCCCAGCACATCTTTTGAAGGCAGGGCAGCAGAATCTGGAAATTGTTTAAAGAGGCACAAGTTATGGTCCAGGAGAAGTTATGATTGGCAAGAGGAGGAAGTATCAGCAGTTGAGCTAAAGAATTCATATGCTGTACCGGGAAAGAAATTAGAAGACAACCCGGGAATGAAGAAGCTACAGTCTACTGGAGAAGTTTTTAATTGGTACAAATTATTTTCAGCAGGAGTTATTGGAAAGTTGACTGAGGACTTTGTGTGATCAGAAATGACTTAATGAGGTAACTAGAAAGTAAGGGAGAGAGAGAGAGAGAAGCCTTAAGGTGATGAAAGAAATCTTTGCTCAGATGTTGCATGTTTATGTGTTGTGAAAAGGAGAGAGAGAACTTGATTATTAAGTAAGATATTCCTTGCTAATGTGTTCTTAGAAAAAGAGAGCAAGGGATAGGAAGGAAAAGTCAGTTTTTGAAGCATTTCCCTGCTCAGCTGATGTGTGTAATTAAGAAAAGGAGGGCAAAAGACAAGCTTCGATAACTGGAGAAATAAACTGCATTGCTAAGAAAAGGAGAGTAAAAAAATGTGGTCAGACAGTGAAGGTTGTTTTGAGACAGTGACAACCCAGAATGTGTGCCTGGTGGAAAGTGGATCATGTGCCTCAGAAACCCAGGAAACGGAATGGATGGTGTGTGTCAGAAGAACAAAACATCGTGTGTCGGAAAAATGGAAGACGTATTGTGTGCATCAGGAAAATTACAGGAACTGCTGGAACTGAAATAAAGCAGAGTGTGAAAGGAGTAAGATAGACAGAGAGAAAGGGAAAAGGAGTGAGATAGAAAGAGAGGAAGAGAAAAGGATCGAGGTAGAAAGAGAGAAAGGGAAGTGGAGGTAGAGAAAGACAGGGAGGAGGAAGTGGAGTATTAAGGTCACAACACTGAAATAATACGACAAAATAAAACTCATTCTTGCCTCAGTGCGAACACTTAAATCCCTACTACACTCATCATGGTCGTTTCTGTTCACAAGACGATGCACTCTCGACACACACGGATTTTTTAGCCAATAGGTTGTTTATAAACTTTATTATTATTATTTAGCCCCTTCACTACGAGGGCTCTCTCTCCTAGGCCGAAAGAAAGCTGTTTACAAGAACACAATTGTTTGGCATTAAGAGCAGAAGATACAAATGTGGTTACAGTAGCGAAGGGAGCAATAGAGACTGTATTATTTTATCCCCTTCACTACAAAAGGTCTGTCTGTAAATGCCTCAAACCATCTGGCTTTCACTAGATGAAAATGCCAAAAGTCTGGGTTGTAGTGAAGGCATTGAATGTTTTCCTGATTCCCTCATTACTGTTGATCTCCTATGCTAACTTTAACATCCGGCAGTAATAGAGCTAAATTACAAGTTGTCAATGACCCAAAAAATGTCCCCAGAATTTAATAAACAGCACGTATGTTACTTCCAAAAATTCTATAGTGAAGAGAGTAATGAATGCAATTTTTAACTCCTTCACTGTCAAGGATTGGAAGCTGTATTAGATCATTTGGTATAAAAATAGCTACAAGAACAGTATACAGTATATTTTTGTCCATAACCAGGCACCGTAATCCTGGAAAGAGTAGCCACAAGCAAATTGAAGTACTATAACAAAAACATTATAACAAAAATTGTACTTGTAGTGAAGGGGTTGAAGATGACATGAAGCCGAAATGAGAGTGAGTGAGAGAGAGAGAGAGAGAGAAGAGATGTTTTTGAAAGAATGGAGATAGTTATGTTTTTTGCTCCCACTTTGAAGGTTTAACGCAGAGATGTTGTTGATGGATTTTTACCTCTCTACCTCCCCTGCTTCTTCCAGTCCCCCCAAAACTGTCCTCCAATCATACTGCAGTCTGTCTGTTTTCACCCGAGGGAACTGGCCAACTCCTGGGATACGAAATCGTGGTTGCGACACTCCCATAACTTGAAGCCATGTGGGTGTGTATAATTTAACGAGCCTTAGTGGTGAGGTGGGAGTGAGTCTCCTTGGTTACTAGTTAATTCCAGCCTCCAGTCTGCCTATGCTTGGCCATCAAATAAGCTGAAAGCGGTAAAGGGTCCTCGTCAGAAAGGGGTAAAGGGTCCTCGTCGGGTGAAAACAAATGGACCACAGCAGGGCCTCAGTGTTCGTCCCTGCCCGCCCCTCTCCCGTTGCCCTCGTATAGACATGCAGCTATTGACACTCGTGGGTTTGTGTTCCCGAGAGTGTAGCAGGTTTCCTAGCACACCTTCCTTGGTGATTTATTGTGTATAGTGCTGTATTTTATACCCATGTATGTTTATATTTCTGTTGCGTTCACTTCTTTGTACTGTGTCAAGGCTTCTGCTGTGATACATGCAGCCTTACACAAACAGCCACTACAACACACTTTCCACAAGCACTTCTCACCCAACATGCCAGAAACCTTTCACACCAACAGTATACCCATGCATGAGGTACTGGGTGTGGGCAGGTGACTTCCCCAGGCACTGTTCTGGTGTTCCTATGCCCTGTGGATCAGTTGCCAGTCAGGACTCGTAAAACACAGCTTGAAGGTGGTGGACATCTGCAAGCCAGTAATATATACATGCGGTACATATATATTTTTTCTGTTTATGTGATCCATGTTGAAATAAAAAAGACATAAAGGAATAAATCACCAGGCAGAATACATCACCAGGGCATTTGTGCTAGTATGCCTGCTAATCCAATGGGAACATAACCCTTAGTTCCTTTATATAAAAAAAAAAAACAGATACCTTGGAGAAATACTACTACTGTAATAAATAATAATGTGAAGAGAGAGAGAGAGAATGATGTTTTAACGCTTTGTATAATACACACACGTCATAGGTTTTATAATAATTCCCAAAAAAGTGTTTTCTATCATTGCACGGGGTATAAAAAAGCAGTGAACGAGTTTTTTCCGTAGCTAATGTGCTGTTATGTGCTTGTGTGTATCATATGTGGCCGTGGTGGCAAAACTGAGTGCCCTGAGGTGTGGACGGACTGATGGTTCTTGATGGTCATTTCAGAAGCCTGTGCTGATGGTGGGAAACGTCGGAAATTTCTGTGTCATCGCCGACTGCTCTCCGTAATGTGGGACGCAGGTGATTATATCCAACAGCTGCAGGTGATGATTATAGAGCTTGTTTGACACTTCTACATCATTGCTAACAGCGCTGCAATGTGGGATGCAGGCTGATCACATCCAACAAAGGTGTTCCATCAATAACCATCAGAGACTAAGGGCATGCTCAGACCTTGGCGCACTCAGTTTTGACACTACGGTTGGTGGTTTACGATGGATGGTTTAACAGATCATTGCAAAGGAAGCTTTTTTTATATATATAATATATATATATCTAGGATACTTAAAAAAAACAATCTTTGTCTCATTGTGATCAAGTCTTGGCAGTTTTTTACTTAATGATTCGCTCATCTCAGTCAAGTTTCACATTCTTGTTTTTACAAATTAATTTCTAAGCAAGCTATTTTTTACACACACAGGTGAATCCAAGAGCGTAAATGTTCTCCCAAGAAGGGTTCTATATTTGTCGGCTGTGAAGTCTGTTTAGTACCTGTTTCTTTGTGATTTATCTTACGTTTTACAGGTTAATATTCTGTCATGTTACTTCTAGCTGTTCAATATTGACATAGTTTGTATAAATTACATAGATGAGTACTGTATTAATTTGTCACAAAAAAATAAACAGGTAAGGAAGAGGTGCTAGGGAGACTTCTAAGCTAACAAAGATATGACCACAAGGGCGTAAATGTTCTCCCTGTTAAGTCTGTCTTTATATACTTCCTGAGGACTGACACGTGCAATATTAATGTTGTCTGACATTGGTGAGGTGTTGTGCGGGATTCGGGATTTGACAGAGTGAATTAGTGCTGATTGGTTGGTTGTTTAGGTTAAAAAGATCATGGCAGTGTAAGGGAGGTCGCTGCCACCATACAGCAAGAGTACAAACAGAACACGATTGATTGGTTATGTTAAAAAGGTCAAGGGAGCATAACAACAGAGGTCATTGCTGCCGTACAACAAGAGTGAAGGCAAAACAAGAATGAAATATAATGTGCTAATTTGGCAATAATCCATTCCAGATTTGAATTGCAGTAAGCCACATCTCACTCTATTTCACACTTTTCCACACACCTTCATTCTAACTCCCTCACCCATAACTTTATCCATTCCACAGTAGAATTATAGTTGCAAGTGATGGAACTGGAGTGAGAAAGTATAAATGGGTGTAGAAGAGTAAGAGTTGTAGCCACTGTAAATTAATTCTTTTTGGAATGGACTGAAAATTGGCCCACGTGCAAACCAGCCAAAAATTGATCCGCAGCCTTAAAAACAAGAGTGAATATTCCGATTCTGGCCAAGTGAGGTGTTGTTCAGGATTCCGGATGTGGCACGATATGTGAATCACCGCTGACTTAGCCCGGATATAAATCAGGCTTGAAAATAATCCCAGCCATATGGAAGCTTGGGATTTATACTGTGGAAGGACATGCAGACCAGTTGATATTCTGGTTCTTACTCACATACTGGCCTTAATAAAGCTTTAGAAATTTATGGGAAAGATGAAAGCAAGGTTGAAATAATAGAATGCTAAATTACTGTTTTGTGGGAATAATGGTTGATAGCCTGGTTCTTGCTCACATACTGGCCTTAATAAAGCTTTAGAAATTATATAGGAAAGCTGAAAGCAAGGTTGAAATAATAGAATGCTAAATTACCGTTTTGTGGGAATAATGGAACACTATGGAAGGATGGATTTATGGTACGGTAACTTGGAGTGTTGGAAGAGTGTAATATTTGGAGACAAGTAATGCTGCTATATCACAAAAGTTGAATAAAGAGGCATTTACTTTGCATATTCAGTGAGATGAAACTTTTTTAAACACTTCTGTATTTACTTTTTGCCAGATAACAGAGATGGAGAATTTAGAGAGAATTTTAAGGTGTAAGAGGAGGAGGAGGAGAATTATCATGTGTTAAATATGTTATAACTTGTAATACAGTACTGTGCTTTTATTTATGTTTTAGCAGAGTTGTGGAAACATTTGGTACAGTAGTTCTCTCTTTAAATTTTCTCTTTAATCAGGCAGTTAAAATGTTAAATGTTTGATGCAATGCCTCCATTTTATATTGTATTTAATTTGAACAGTTAGAATGGTAAAACATGAAGTGATCTGTGTACAGAATTGGAATCTTGTTATAAATTTCATTATTCGGTACTTTTTCATACAGTATAATTTAGGGGACGTGGCAGATCTATACTATATGGGTTATTGAACCTCAGTTGGCAGTTTTTCTGTTTAATGATGTGCTCATACTGTTGAATCTACCGGCCAACAAGGAATGTTATCCCTGTTCAAGGATGATCATTGCGGACAATGGATATCAGTCCCTCTTAGCTTATCAGCCTTGTTGGGTTATATTAAACAGTTGCCTGCCATAGCATGAGAACTTGGATTGGTGCAAGAAGGTTGCATATATAATGGAATTTATGTATAATACAGGAAGCAGTTACATATTCTGTGTTATTAGGTGTATATAAAGATTTTGGTCAATTCAGGGAAAGTTGAAGAGTTTGTTTCATTTGTACTGAATATTTTATAAAGGCTCCAACATGCTTGCATGCATCAGCTTTGATCACCTAATGGCAGCTCTCGATGCTGCTCGATCTCTGGCAGCCATTATCCCTGCTGGTATCAGTAATAAGTCACAAAAACTGTCATTATTAGTAAAGTGGTGGAGATGCAACGATATCAGTTGCATGTGTTATGATGATGTATTGTTGGGCAGCTGTGTGTGTACAGTACTGTATGAAGCCATATCCATTTTAATGTGGAATTGCAAACATGGTAATCTTAGGAGTGTTGATAAAAGTTGGCAGCTGTTCTTGAAGAAAACAATATCTTTTATTTGAAGTATTCAAATACAGTATATACAAGTTAACTTCATGAGTTTGTCTGTGTTGGAAGTTGTTTGGCAGCTAGCATGAGAGAGAGAACATTTTGTCAGAATTGGCAGCTGTTCATGTATAAAACAGTAGCTGTATTGGAAAAAATTGGCAGCTCTTGTATGTTTAAAACCATCCCTAAGTAAAGATTATGCCGTGGTATTCAGAGCAGGGAGACAGAGAGAGGAAGTGTTGAAGACGAGAGAGGAGGTATAGTTTTGGCAGCTAACACGAGCATGAGTCACAAACGATAGGGATGCCTCGCTCACACACACCAAGAGTTCGTTAAGTTTCGTTCACGATGCCGTGTGTCGTGTCTGTCTATCTGTAGTGTTCGTAAGTCAGGTCAGGTCAAGGCAACAGGATGGTGACTCAGCTTCCTGTCTCCTATTTTTTTTTTCCCATCCCCCTTAAGGATGCGTAAAGTGGGGCCCAGAAAGTAAACAATTTAAATATGGTGGAGGGAGAAGTAATCAGCAGTATAACATGTGAAGTGCCCCACACCTTCATTCACTCACTGTTCAAGTCCTAGGAATCCTGACACCACCTCACAGGCATGAGAAGTTCTACATCATCATCATCATCCCAGCCTTTTCTTCCCCACCTAAGGATAGGGTGAGATAGGACCCAGAAAGCAAGGAAGGAGAAAAACATGATAGAAGATCTAAAGAAGAGTGCAATGAGCCACACTGATTCACTCAATATTCAAGCCCTGGAATCCTAACTGCATCTCACAGGCACATAATCATGATCCCAGCCTTTTTTCCCAGCTAAGGATGGGTTGAAAGCAAGTAAAGAGAAAAAAAAACGATAGAGGGAGAACTCATCAACAGTGACATGGGCCACACACACATTCACTCACCAAGCAGTCCCCTGGAATCCTGACTGCACCTCACAGGCATGACCACTTCTACATATTTCAGGAAAAAAAATGTGTTTTGGCGTTTGTACGAAGGACGTTTTTGTTATCCATATTTATATATTTTTGCGATTAGTATATTTTCTTTGGTGTGAATCGATGACACACCAATTATGTTTACAGTTTTTGTACATAATATATAGAGTACGTGCCTGATTTTTGGGGCAGATAATCTTACCGAAGTTACAGTATTGACTCCTAGAATCTGAGGGATGTTGTGTTTTTTAGTTTATCCTTGCTGCTGACAGATTTTTCAGCTTAGGAAAGACTTTATGAACTGGTGGGGATAGATATACTGTTTATATAGTACGGTAGTAGTACTGACAACAGTATGCCCATCTGGACGTGAACCTAGTGGACTGTGGCAGACTCAAGCTGCAGCCCACCATCCTCCTTATGGGTGGTAGGGGGAGTTGAGGGATGTTTGTGCATCTGGGCAGGTCCTCTGTCTGGATGCACCGGCCACACCACAGGAAAGCGTCCGTCTCCATTGCCACACGATCAATACACCCCTTTCCCAAGCTGAATAAAATAATCTAACAACGGCAAGAATGAGTTAAAAATGGGCGTCACTCAGATCCGAGGAGTTGATACTAATGCTGCCCCCTCCTCCCCCACCTTTTATATTTTTTAGTAATTTTTCAATGCAGCTTCTTTCCATATCAACTTTCCACCCCAAGTTGTTCAGTGTAGGAGCGTGGACGGATGTTGTTTGTCCGCATGAGCATTTACCACAGAGCGCCATGTTGTTAAAACTGGGTGTGTGAAGGTGTGAGCGAGCCCCTGTTATTCTGATGATTATTTATGGAGTGCCTGTAAAACTGTTGGATGTAATCAGCCTGCATCCCACATCAGAAAGTGCTGATAGCAGTGATAAGAAAGGTCACATGCATAATCATCATGTGCTATAGAAATTATTGTCAAAAATTGGAGTTTTTTTTTTTTTTTTCCCCTGTAGTTTTGAGTAATGTAATTAAAACAGTGTGTGCAAAAGTGTGGAGAGGCTCCCAATTTTTTATGGTAATATGTTTGTATTCTAAATGAGTCTGGAGATTTTGTGGCAACTCTTCCATAGCAATTTATTTTGCACATTGTACCTCGATGTCGTTTCGTTTGTTATTGATGTAAACTGTGCAGGTACTAAAATATATATAAATAAGTAGAGAATATCAGGGTGTATAATAAATCAGTTTAGAAATGAGAAAGAAAAAATAAATGTACACTACTGAAAAGAATATAGGCAAATTTCTGAAGCCTATGATGATGATGATGACAGAACAAGTGTGACCTTTGTGAACCACTGTTAACTGCTCTGTGTAGTGTGGGATGCTGGCTGATCCGATCCTGCATTATGTAGTGCAGGTGTTTTGTAAATGACCTTCAAGATTCAGAGACTTGCTCACACCTTTACGCTATCTGTTTTAATAATACGACCATTAAGTGTCTGTCTTCTCTGATTCGCACAGTTTTTGTTGTCTGTGTCTGTCTGTCTGTCTGTCCGTCTGTCTGTCTGTGGGTCGCACCTGTAGAGCTCAGAGATGCTGTTTCACTTTTCATGTGAATAAAAGTGAGGAAGATAATATAGGGAATTATAGAATGATACCAAGGAAAAGACAGTGATAAAGTGACAGGATAGAGTTATAAACAGGAAGGTAAAAGACAAAGTAATAAGATAGGGATAGAAGCTCCAGGAAAGTCCAAGAGCATCTGTGAGTTGTGTGGGTGGGACTCGTCTGTCTGAGGTCGCTTATGTTGATTTATGTTGGTTAATATATGCCTTATTTTATTATTCACATGATTGAATATTCAGTAACAAAAGGATATTTCTAGTAAATGATATTGTATTGGGTATTTATACAATAAAGAGATAAAAGTTGATAGTGTAGTTTTATTGCAGCACAGTAGAACCTCGCTATGCTGGGTCATTTGGGTGGAAGCCCTCTCCAGTAGCTGAAAATCCATTATATCTGATTCCCCCCCCGAGGCATGATTTCAAGCACGATTGAAGACAAATTACAGTTATACATCAACATATTTTAGTACTAAAAATGAAAACTATACTTGTTCCCATTATACACTATGTTGTCCCATAATTTTGCCCATTTGCAGTATGTTTTACATCCTTATCATTGCACTTCTTCATGAAATGCGTACTATATTGTGCCCCATATTGTTACAGCCATTGGAAGCCTGGTGACTTCGAGGTGTCTGTTAAATCTGATATCCGGTCTGTCGAGGTACTGTATGCAGAGTTGAAGTTTTACTGTATTGTACTTCATGTTTAGTGCTGGAGAGGGATGCATTCACCTGGCACCAACAGAACCAGGTTACTCCATCACCAGGTTATTCAATGTCCCTCAGCTCCCTTCTTATTCCCAATCAGGAGGATGGAGGACTCAGAAGGGCAGCTTCAGAGTGCAGTTCACTGAGTTTACGTTCACCATTTTGTGCCCATTGAAGTCTGGAATCAGAGGAGTGTGTGAGCTAATCTTCCATGGCTGGTATGCCCTTCATATTGTTTTGACATTGACAAATCTTGTATCAGTGACATGCAGCAGGATATGGAGGCATAAAGTGCAGAATAAACCACCTGGGAAGATGGCTTACAAAATCTTCAAAGCCATATATTCTCATTGTCATATAAATACAGCTTGGATAGGGAAGTCTCCTGTGATGTAATGATCTGGACTATGTTAGACCAGTGATAGATGACTGAATGAATGTGAGGTGAAGCAAAAGGAGATGGAGGATAAGTGAAAAGGTTCTGGAGGGGTACATGAATGAAATGAATGATATGGGATGAAGAGAGGTGGCAGATTTCATAGTATTACATTGCCGTAAGGAGGCCCTGAGGTAAGCAACCAGGCACAGATAAATTCGTTTGTTATTACAGGTACTGCATAAGCTACTCTGCAGCAGCGGCAGGGTTTCCAGTATGAGAAATTGATTATTTTTATTTTTCATTACCATGACAATTTCGAATTTATCACAAGGAGGGCACGGTTCAAAGAGGATGAATATTTGTGGAGGTTGAACACACACAGTATATCGATGGGATAAAATTGAATTTTGATTTGAGAGAGAGAGAGAGCTGTTGTCAAAAAAAAAAAAAAATATGCTCAGGTTTTCCCGCCTTTACTCCCCCCCCCTCCAGGGAGATTATAGACGAATCAATAACCATTTCATTAGGCCCTTTTAAACAAAAACGCATCATTGGACATAATTGAATCTTTTTCGTTATCGGTTTATCTTTCTATTCTTGAAATAAGCATCGAATTATTCTGCTCGCACTACTGTGTAAATACGAAGCTATCCATCTATTGGTGAAGCGCCAATTTTAAGTTGCTTTTGCAGTGTGGTTGTTTTCTGATATATCGGAGAAAATCTATTCTTTTATAACTCAGAAATGGGCTAATCGACTTCCTTCGTGCTCATAAGGTAATGAAGAACCACTGTAAGGGTGGAAAGTGTGACAGGGACGTTGAAATTAAATAAATACCATATTTGTTTTGATGCAGAGGAATTCCAGTTGGCCTGTATGAATAACTGTTTTTACATTCAAGTGAAAACGCCAAGATTAGATTTTCTGGTTATGTATAAGCCTTCTTATATTTGTGAATTTGTTGCTAATGCCCTTCTTAGTAGGTGGGGGCACTCACCATCCACTCACTTGATGTAGTGCAACCTTAAGGTGACTCTACACTGAGTGATAAGCCAAATGGTTTCTTGTAATCCAGGAAACCATTTACTACTCTCAGATATGTGAGTAGTAACCATATAACCAAGTGATTCCTGATGGTCAAGTGGGTTAAGGCGCTCCATCAGGATGTGACCCATAAAAGTTTACATACTAGGGATGACTGAGGTTTATTGCTCACAATACCACTCAGGGCTACTTAGACTGGTCACCCTAGCTTCCAAAGTGTTGAGACTTGAGTAGCATAGTCCCGGGCCTCTACCCTCCTCGGTGGGGCAAAAAAGGCTTGGATGATGGGTAGCAAAATAATAATAATAGGAATATGAGTTGTGAGTCCTGATAGCTGCTGAGATTAACTGAGATAAAACTCACTCCAATCAGTTTCGTTATCATGGCTAATCCTCTTTAATCAGATCTCTCTCTCGGCGTAATGCCATCTCTCCATCTTGACTGCCGAGCTATTGCAAGGGATTAGAATATGATGCTAGTCGCGATGCAGTGCTAAGGAAAGGTACTGTCATCTGTGGTTTGATAATACGAGTATTTATTGTTGAGAAACTTCTTTATGTGCCACTGAGCTATTGGAAATGCAGGTACAAAAAGAAAGAAAAGAAAATAGCCAACTTAAAATCAATGAACTGTGTCAAATCAACCATTCTGATTACTGTATACCAAAGTGCAGCCTCGCTTCATCATTTGGATCCCCAGATGTTGTCATGGCGCATGTACACACTTGCTCCAAACTTTTTTAGGGTTGTTTTTCACCTGATGGAACGAGGCCACTCCCACAACTTGAATACGGAGTGGTGGTTGCCTGGGATTCGATCAGTCAGTTATGAGATCGACACCAGTCTCCCTGGTTACTAGTTAAATGCAACCTCCAGTCTGACCGCAGTTGGCCACCATTTCGCAGCTAGCCTACTTGCTATTCGATAAGCCAGTCATGGGATCGAAACGAATCTCCTTGGTTATTAGTCAAAGGCAGCTTCCAGTCTGGCTACACTTGGCCAACAGTTGTGTTTTTTATTCGTCCGTATAACGCTGGGTGGTAACCATATAACCAAACCATACGTGCTCCCTACGTGTGAACAAGTGGGTTGGTGGAGGGTTAGTGCCCCTCCCCTTAAAACAAATAACTCAAAGTCAAATGGCCACCCCTTAAGGGATTATGGTGTCTGGCAATAGATAGATAGATAGATTTTGCAGATCTCGGAGTGTAAGCGACGTCATCAACAATCAACAACACGTATTATATAGGAAGGGGCGGCGAGTTGCTCTTTCTCCTCCCAGTAAGTGTATATTTCCTCAGTATTTTATCTCTTAGGTAAGTTTTGAGGTAATTTAACAGCATATCTTTCCAGCGACTTAAATGTCATTGTGTGTTATGTCCTGAAACTGATTTAAAAGTCCAAAACGGTAAATGGGTCCACGATAACCCGAAACCATTTGTCTGGTAAAGCAAGTATAGGCTATAGGTTCTCGGATTTATATAAACCACAGAACTCATTAAGTAAGTTGATTATTTAGCCATCAGCGTAAAGATCAGTGCGTGTTATATCCTAAAGCTGATTAAACTGAAACTAAAGAGACAAATTTTCCCATAATATTGGAGAAACCCTTTGTCTAGTGCACCATGAAGTATAATTCCTCAAGATTATATAAGCTACACAATTGCAGAAGTAAGTAGACATTCACTAACTTTAATGTCAGGGTGTTTTGTGTCTACAGTAAGGTGATTTAAATGAGGTAAAGGAAAAATTTTCTCCATGCTAGTTTGAAATACTGTTGTTATGTAAAGCATTAAATATACTTCCAACGGATTTTTTTTTAAGCTGCACGACGCATTAGTTAAGTAGCCTGCATATCTTTCTTCCTCGGCAGATAATGTCAACAGAGGCACAAAGCCGAGAGGAAGTAGAGGCTCAGAGATGGAGGAAGTCGTCGGATCAGTTGTTCCCTTCCATCTCACGGCTGGAGCTGGCTTTTTACTTTGTGTCATTCTGGGGGGGATGCGTCTACAGCCTCTATCGCTTCTACCGCACATCACAGAGTAAGGCAACTGCAGATTTACTGTTTTGTACGGAATATCATGTGTAATAAGGTATAAAGGGTGTTCTGGGATTAGCTGAATGGATGGGGGCAGTATCTTCCCCTAACGTAACACAATGATGATGATTACTCTTTCTCCTGTCTGTCTGTGTCTGGTAACTTTTTTTTTTTTTCCCACCATTGTTTTTCTTTGTTGCCAGGATGGGGTCAGTATCTACCGCTAACACCAACCCCAGACTCTTGGTTTGGGCCACGTCAGGACCAAACAGACCTGGAATGGTCGGTGTGGGTGCCGCTGATGCTTAGCTGGGCCCCGTGTGGTCTGCTTCATGTTGTTTTGTCGCAGATTGTTAGGAAAGTTTGGCCTCAAGTAAGTACCGTACAGTTAAAACTCAAAAATCTACATCTGTCTATAGCCATACGCCATAATCCCATAAGGGGTGGCCGTTGGTCTTTGAGGTAGTTTTTTACGGGAAGGGGCACTAACCCTCCACCAACGCACTTGTTGACACGTAGGGAACACGTGTGGGTTGGTTATATGGTTACCTCACTGTGTTGAAATGGTTTCTTGGCTAGTTGCGGGAACCCATTTGACTTGTCACTCAGTGTAAAGCCACCTGTATCTTTATGCAATAGGGTGGGTTAATATTCACCTGTCCTTTCACAATGAATGCATACTTGAAGACAGTTTTGTGTCTTATTGTTTGTAAAGACTCCACCATGATGTCCATGCTGCTCAGTCTCAGGCAGCCTCCCTGTTTAATCGCTTATCCCTGAGGTCATCGTCTATGACCTCATCCCAGGTTATGGACATGCATAAGAATATACCATATTATTCATTTTTAATACAACTGTACCGTACTAAGAACTTAAATGTTTAATGGTACTGTAGGCTCTTTATTACTGATTTTCTCATTGATCATCATGACTACTTTCCAATATTTTCCACTTCTCATAAAGCCTTTGGAACCAAGTACTTAAGATCAGAGAGTTTGTAGTGTAGTGGTCATCAGTGAGTGTGCAGGAGAGAGACAACATAACGGTAATGTGGTGGCACTGATAGCAAGCCTTGGGTGGGAAGCAGAGGTTCATTCATTCATTCATTGCCAGACGCCATGTATCCCAAATGGGGTGGCCAAGGGCTTAGAGTTAATTGTTTTACAGGGAGGGGCACTAATCCTCCACCAACCCCACTTGACACGTAGGGATGCCAACAGCATCTGGTGTTCCCAGGCGGTCACCCATCCAAGTACTAACCAGACCCAACGTAGAGGTACTTACAGTTAATTCCCTGTTGTAATTTAGATTTGCTTTTGCAGGAGGGTCTAGAGGCATGGAAATATTCTGCACTCTTCTGCCCTTGATCTTCCTGCAGAAAATATGTGTAACCCATAATAATTTTCCTCCCTTCCCCCTCCCCTTCATTTTTGTAGAGGAACAACAGATATGGGATTTTTTGAGGGGGAGGGAGACGTTTTCTTTAAGAGTACCCGGGGACATGGGAGGACATGGCCCTTTTCTCTCCTTTACCTTCCTGCAAAACAAATCGTGATTAGGACGAAAAATCAGTTGTATGTCCAGGAATCCCAGGTCTGGTTCTGCAAATGTCCTCTAGCTCCTGCCCTATCCCAGGCAACAAACGACAGATCCCATCCACCCCGTTTATTAAGAGGAAATAGGTTGTAATGGTGATGATAGTGATGGCAGTGAGATAATGATGATAATGGTGATGGTCATAGTGGTGATGATGTTGGTAGTGATAGATATAATGATGGTAGTAGTGTTATTGTTATTTGTAGTAGTAGTAGTAGCAGCAGCATTAGCATTTGTAGCCCAAAGTTCATCTGATACGTTAATTTGATAGACTTCAGGCTAAACTTGCTCTTCTCTGGTCGTCCACCTTCCTCCTTTTGGGGATAGGGAGGTAGTTGACAGACGCTTATATACTGTAGCCAGGCAGGGAAGCCACTCGGTAATATTAGTGCCACCACATGAAGGCAGCCCTCTCTTGCACCAGACTGAGATATGATGATGATAATGATAATACTGTTGCATAATCTCACTTCTTTCTTTTTGGTATGAATGATGATGATGATAATACTAATACTAATGCATAATATTACTTTTCTCTTTTTCCTTTTTTCCTTTCCTGCAGCACCTGTGTAGTTTTTACATAGTGTTCAGCGTGTGCGTGTCCGTGTGTGTAATCGGGTGTGTGGGAACCGTTGTGTGCGTGGGTGTACCGGCCGTGATGTTCGTGGTGTTGGCCACGCGACTCAAGCTTCTGGTGTGGCTGGCCTGGTGTCTCATACTGGTTCTCTTCAACACACAGTTTTTCACTTCATATTTGGTTAGTATCAGTGTGAATATGTATGTTTTTAAGAGGGAAGCGGAGGCCAAGGATGACCAACGTTATATTTTAATGTTAATCTCTTGTCACAGCTCAGCATTCAAGACAGAGAGAGAAATAGAGAGAGCAATTTTAGGCCAAGTTAAAGTGGACAGAGTATAGGTGGTAAACAAGAATGTATCGTATTTTTGCCGACCCCAGTGCAGGAATACTGGGTGGAGGACATATGGTACTGAGAAAGAGAGAGAGATGGCAATTTTAGGCCTAGTTAAAGTGGACAGAGTGTATGTGAAAAACAAGGACGTACTTTATATTTGCCGACCCCAATGCAGGAATACTGGGTGGAGGACATACCCGAGGGCGACTACAAGGTGTCGGTGATGGTGGCGTGGATTATACTGCGCAGCCTCAGTTTTAGCCTCGAGATCTGCGACTGTGACCCAGACGGAACCCTGAGTCCTTTGCCGCTGATGCTGACGCTGCTGGGTTACTGTCTCTATTTGCCGTTCCTGTGCACTGGACCCTACATGCCGTTCTCTGATTTTAAAGCCGGGGTGAGTTGGGATGGATAGATGGAAGGTTAGTTGGATGGATGGATGGAGGTTTAGTTGGATGGATGAATGGAGGGTTAGTTGGATGGATGGATAGAAGGTTAGTTGGATGGATGGAGGGAGGGTTAAGTTGATGGATGGATGGAGAGTTTAATTATGGCTGTCTGATTAGAATTGTTTAGACTGGTTGGTTGGGTTGACGAAGAATTATTTGGTTTGCTGAATAGTTGAAGAGATGGTTGGTTGGTTGAATGCTTTGGTTGGTGATAGAGAAATAGTTGGATGGATGGGTAATTTTATCTGTAACCTAAAGAATTATTTGGGAAACTTGAAAGGAAGTTACTTTTCCCATCATTTGACCACTGTATACTGATGGATAGATGTGTAAAAATATGAGATGATGATGATAATATTGATGACAAAAACCGTATCACCTTCCCAGTCAGTTTCACAATCCATTCTCCTTTGAAATATTCAACCTTCACACCCTCTCAATCCACACGCTCATCCGCTGTCCGTTCCCCAGCTGGCGGAACCCTATCAGTCGTGGACGTTGGGGCGGATAGGGTGGATGTGCGGCCAGCTGATCCGTTTCCTGTGGTGGATGGGAGTCACACAGTTCCTACTATTCTGGTTCTATGCTCAGTAAGTTGGTGGGTTGGCGTGTAATGGAGAGCTGCAGGTACTCTGAGCCAGGAAAAGGAGGATAACCATTTAATAATTTATGTATATGAGGGAGATTGGAGTGAGTTGTGGGGAGGGTAGTCAAATGGTGGGTGACAGAGTAACTTGGAGGTGTTTTGTCTGTGGCCACCCTTTGTGGGATTAGGGTGTTGGGCTATAGATAGATAGATGTAAGTTGCACAAGTTGAATTCAGTTGTGTGGCGGCAGACCAAGAATAAAATGACGAATACGTCTTTGGTCTGAGGGGGTTAATTTATAAACCACAATTTATTATGTATGTACCATAGATTGTTCAGCACATTAAGGTACTCTGAGTGTTTATGTGTTGATTTTAATTATCTCTGGCCTCACTAGGGTACTGCACAGTCTGGTTTACATATTCTTGAGTTTACCATTTGCTGATTTATAAACCATCTTAAAGTATACTGTAAGGACATTGATTCTAACATGTGATGATATTTTGGGTCACTACAGGGGATTTTGTTAGCCAGTCGTGTAGTTTAATGATGACTGCCGGGGATGTTTTGGTGGGTGCCAGGTCTTTACAGGTATTTTGCCATTTATGAAGAGCTTAAAACTTAATCCACCTTAAATATGGAGGACTGAATGTATAAGGGCAGAGAAGGATATTGTAAAGATGTTTGTCTCCAGTAGTGATTTTGTTGCTATGATTATTGTACATATTACTGTATATTATCTATCTATCTGTCTATCTATACCCTGATGCCCTAGTCCAGCAAAGGGTGGCTGCAGACAAAATGCCTCCAAGTCGCTCTGTCACCCACCATTTGACTGCCCTCCCTCCAACTGACTCCCCTCTCCCTCATATACTGTTTGTTATGCAGATTATAATACAGTATACAGATAGATAGATAAATACTTTGACCTTCCCCAGTATCTACATTAATTTCCTCATATTCCAACAGTTCACTACACTTCACACCTGAGCTGGTGAAGAAACTCTCGTCCTGGTCGATGGCTGGATATGTGTATTTTCTTTCTGCCTTCCTGCAGCTGAAATATGTTGGTGAGTTGTGTGTGTGTGTGTGTGTGTGTGTGTGTGTGTGTGTGTGTGTGTGTGTGTGTGTGTGTGTGTGTGTGTGTGTGTGTGAGAGAGAGAGAGAGAGGATGATTTCGAACCTTTAATAATGGAGTTTACTGAAATATTGCACGGCTGAAAGAAAGTAGCTTTAGAATGTTGGGAGACTGGAATAACAGATAACTAGAATATTGTGTGTGACAGAGAGAGAGAGAAAAAAAGAACATGGGAATTTTGAAAAGTCAGAATAATGGAATACAAAAATATTATGTTATTAGGAAGAGCATCTGAGTCTGTAATTTCTGTATAATATTTAATTTTCTTTTTAGTCAATCTGTATGCTTTTTTTTTTTTTTTTTTTTTTTTTTATGAATCCCTTTTTTTTTTTATTAGTTTTTTTTCCCCCAAGCTGTTTTTTTTTTTTTTTTTTTTCTAAATGTGATGGTCTTTGAGAGAGGTGAAGTCAGTGAATGTACAGCGAGGTTGGATGGTGAGGAATTGGAAAATGTGAGTACGTTTAAGTCCTTGGGTAGTGTGATGAGTAAGGATGGAGGTTTGGAGGGTGAAGTGCTTGAAAGGGTACAACAAGGAAGAAAGGTTGCTGGTTCCTTGAAAGCAGTGATAAGAAACAGGGAAGTGAGCATGGAAGTGAAAAAGTTACTACATGACAGTATTGTGATACCAACTCTAACGTATGGAAGTGAAGCTTGGACGTTGTTGGAAGGACACAAGTCAAGAGTGAGAGCAGTGGAAATGAGTTATTTAAGAGGAGCCTGTGGAATCACATGGAGAGACAGGCTGACGAATGAGGATATAAAGGAGCGTTGTGGTGTGGATGTGGATGTGATAGGAAGCGTTATGAGAACACACTGAGGTGGTTTGGCCACGTGGAGAGGATGGAGGGTGAAAGACTGACGAAGAGAGTGTATGTGAGTGAGGTGGAGGGGGAAGGATGGAGGGGGAGGCTGAGGATGAGATGGAGAGATGGGGTGGAGAGGTATATGAGAGAAGGGGGTGGGAGTTGGGAGCAGGGGAGTGAAATGGCGGGGGACAGGGCGACTTGGAGGCGATTTGTTTGTGGCCACCCCAAACAGGATTGAGGCGTCTGGCAATAGATAGATAGTATTTCTTTCATCTCATTTTTTTTTCCCCTTTTTTTCTTCTCTTTCTCAATATAATGTTTTCTCTATAATTTTTTTCTTCCCCAGCCCCCTGCTTCCCCACAATCACTGTTTTTTTTCCCCGCCCTGCAGTATTATATGGTTTGCCGTCGGTGCTGGCGAGGGCGGAAGGCTACGACCCGCCCCGACACCCTCGCTGTACCCTAATGACCTACAGCTTCTCTGATGTGTGGCGGCATTTTGACCAAGGCCTGTACAAATTTATGGTCAGGTGTGTATTGTAGTAGATGTCTTGTATATATACCTCATGTGGCTGTTTTTGTACTGTACATGTTTGAAATGTGTTTTTACTACTACTGTCTCTACTACTACCATGACAGTACTACTGCTACTACCACTACTACTACTACCACCACTAATTATTATTATTATATATACACCTGGCACCTGGTGGTTTAGTGGGTAATTAAGGTGCTCCAATCGAATTGAGCTGGTGCAGGTTTATATCCAGGGGGTGGTTGGGGTTTATTGCTCACATAATGCCGCTGGTCACTGTCACCTTAAATGTCAGGACCAACTTGCCTAGCCCCAGGCTTCTACACTCCTCATGGGACAGCACAGGATTAGATGATGATATTTGCACTTTATGTTGGTGTTTATCTGTGTGTGTTCTAGCTGTGTCTTTACATGTCTTGAAGGGCAGCTGGTCTGTAAGCACCACTTTGTCACCTGTATTGAGAGTGAGAGAACGGATGACAATGTTTATTCTGGCCTTTTGTTGTAGCAGAATTACATATTTGGTGATGTGAGCTACCTGAGAGAGGGGTGTGGGGGGGAGAGGGAGAGGAAATGGGAGAAATTTTTTGTATATGTACGTCAACTAGATATCAGATGCTGCCTTATACAAAACCTTATATCTGTCTCTCCGCTCCTCCTGCACAGATATATTTATGTTCCGTGGGTGGGCCCGGACCCTAATCTAGCACGGCAGCTGCAGGGGACGGTGCTGGTGTTCACGTTTGTTTATGTTTGGCATGGGGTGTCGTCACAAGTGCTCTGCTGGGCTGCCATCAACTGCTGCGGTGTTATTGTTGAAAAGCTGGCTGATGCAATTGCCAGAGGCCAGCCATACAAGAACTGGGAGGTGAGTGTGTGGTGGATGAAGGGGGATAGATAGATGATGGATGAAGATAGATAGATATAGACATGATGGATGAAGATAGGTAGATATAGACATGATGGATGAAGGTAGAGAGATGTTGACATGATGGATGATAGATAAATGGATGTAAACATGGATGAAGATAGATAGATATAGACATGATGGATGAAGATAGATAGATAGGTATAGACATGATGAAGATGGATAGCTAGATAAGATAGAGAGGCAGAAGATATACAGTTGTAGTAAAACTGCCTGGGCATTATTGTTGAAAAGCTAGACAAACCATAGGAATGGGAGGTGAGTGTGTGATGGCTGAAGATAGGTAGATATGTAGTAAGTTTGATCCTTGACATTGTTTTTATCATTAAGTGCAAAGCAAAGTCCTCCAACATTCATGCAGCCTGTGCCCTTGCTCTTTTCAACTCAAGACTTGGTGTAGATAGATGCATAACAGAGAGGCAGGCATTAGTAGACTGAGGTGTTCAAAAACATTACCAACCATCTGTGCTGGCAGGAACACAATATTTACAGATCCATACACCCCAGCCTACTGCCGTGTGGGGAGGATATTGAGCTTAAACTAGCCCAGAAAGAAGGGAAAAGGTTAGCAGATGATGGCCACTTGCAAAATACATACAGTGCTGGCTTTTCTCGGAGCTTGTTCATAGAAATGGGTAATAGTGGGTGGCTGGGTAAAGGGTACTTGGACACAGAAATGGTGTGACTCTCCTGCTTATCTCTAGGTCATGCTTGTAACAGCACAGCGTTCACTGTACACTCAAACCTCGATTTAAGGGACTAAATGGGGAATCAACTTGTCCCTGTCTTGAAAACGTCCCCAACTGGAATATGTTCATTGTTTTACCACATATAAAGACAATTTTATTATGAAATGCAGTGATTGTTTCACTTATCTTACTTATTTATGTGAATTTTATTTTACGGGGTACTGTATAAAGAAACATATAAATGTGTATAACCCAGACATTGCGTATCATTTTTGAATGGTCTTGTCTGTTTGTCAGGTAGAATATGGAGTCCCTTAAATCTGAAATCCCTTAAATGGAGGTCCCTTAAATCGAGGTTTGAGTGTATTCCTGGCGCCACAACAGCATCAGCAGACAGACATAAATGACACCCACATTTTCTCCTCAACAGTCCGGCTGGCTGGAAGGTGCTTGGACCCGAAGATGGCACGGGCTGTTGGCTGTATGTCTGTATGTCCCTTCTCTCTCCGCCCTCACCATATTCCTCTCAAACATGGACAATGCAGCAGTCATCACCAAGAGAATATTTGTTACTGGTGAGTGTTAGCTGAGAGGAGCAGGTGGTGTTATGTGGAGAGACAGACAAATGAATGTGAAGCATGTGGAGTTATGTGGAGAGAGAGAGACAGACAGACAAATGAGGAAGTGGAGTGTTGTGGTGTCAGGTGGGGTGACAGACAGACGTGTTTTACAGTCCATCCCTTATAACAGTTCAGCATTTTATATATATATGGAGAGGCAGTATATTTTTTTAGAGTAATCTGCTTTAGTTCTTCCTCTTTTGTTGCCTCTGAATTCTACCCTAAACAGTCTTTGTAGGGGAGAGTTGGGGTTAGGCTGATGATGATGATGATGATATTGGTGGTGATATTAATGATGAATATTATGGTGGTGGTGGTGATTGTGATGATGGTAGTGGTGGTGGTGGTGGTGATGATGATGATGGTGATGATATTGGTGGTGATATTAATGATGAATAGTATGGTGGTGGTGGTGATTATGATGATGGTAGTGGTGGTGGTGATGGTGATGATGATGGTGGTGGTGGTGATTAGGATGGTGATGACAGTGATTATGATGATGATTTTAATGACTGTGCTGATATATATATATTTTTTCTTTCCTAGGCTTTCCCCAGTGCACCCTCGCTACATTTTTCTTCATGTTCTGCCTGGGCCAGTGCAGTATGGAGCTACAGAATTGGAAGATACGCCAAAAACTACAAGCAAAACAATCATAGTCTACGCAGATTTACCCGAAAAACTTTTTAAAATATACAAAAAATGAAAAAAAAATAATCCTGGGCTTAGAGATCAGTATTCTTGTACAGGTATATATATGATAATTTTTTTAGTAGGTAGAGAAGGTAGTTTCTCTCTCTCTCTCTCTCTCTTAATTTTAGTTTAACCCTTTCAATCCAATGCAGAGGTGGTCAAGAGGAATGCCTTCATGTGGTGGCACTGATATAACTGGACAGATCCACTACCCGGCTATGCAAACGTCCCTTAACGCCCTCCCTGTCCCCCAAAAGGAGAAGGATAGTGGGCTGCAGGGGGGGGGACATCAGCCTGGAGTCCACTGGATGCACAGTCAGATGAACTTGGGGTTGCAGATACTATTTTAAATCCAGTGTTGTGTCTTTAGTTTCATTCTTGCCGCCCTTAGATTTGCTTCTGCTTGGGGAGAGAACAGGGTTGTGAAGGAGTTAATGGGGAATACAGTTTGTGAAGGAGTTAATGGGGAATACAGTTTGTGAAGGAGTTAATGGGGAATACAGTTTGTGAAGGAGTTAATGGGGAATACAGTTTGTGAAGGAGTTAATGGGGAATACAGTACATGTTAGCGCCGAAGTGGTGACATGTGGAGGTGTAGGAGGACTACTGGGCCTTGGGATAGGTGACTGCCCCCAAGGAATAGGCCCTGAGCCTTTGCCCAGAGTCGGACACGTTAAAAAAAAAAAAAAAAAAAAAATCAAGACATACCCTCTCGGCATGCAGTCCTTCGCCAATACTGTCAGTAAGAGTTTGGTAACTGTTTTTATTACACTGTATTCTTTTTGGTTTATACGATTGCAGTTATGCCCTCAGCAGTATAGTCATTCACTTAAATGATCAATATACAGTCACTCAGTGCAGTCATTCACTTAAATGATCAATATACAGTCACTCATATAGTCATTCACTTAAATGATCAGTAAACAGTCACTCATATAGTCATTCACTTATAAAATCAAGAAGAATTTAGGAGGTATTTTTGTTTTACTTGTTTTTCTGTAATTATTGCCATAAGAATTTAGGAGCTGTTTTCACTTTGCAATATTTTTTGACATATACAATGGCTGTTATGCTTGATTTCTCGTGAAACAATCGTTTTTCTTTCTTATACAATCGCTGCAGTGCTAAATTCATTATACAATCATTTTTCAAAAATACGAGGGCATGCTGTACATTAAAACCTCAATTTAACATACCCTTCTAGACCGGATATCGGATTTAACGAATGCACTGAAGCCACAGGACTCCCATCAACTGTAATGAACAGTGTTTAACTGGGCCACAATACTTTTGTGTCATGAAGAAGATGGGGTGGGGAGGTATATGAGAGAGGGGGGTGTGAGTTGGGAGCAGGGCAGTGAAATGGCGTGGGACAGGGCGACTTGGAGGTGACGTGTTTGTGGCCACCCCGTACGGGATTGAGGCATCTGGCAATAGATAGATAGACAGATAGAAGAAGTGGAATGACAAGGATGTTCGAAATAAACAGCAAGCCGGTGCAATTATGGGCCAAGATACTGTAGTTTAAAATGGGGATGGGGTTTCATTATTAGCTCCAGAATATGCCGATGTTCTCATTTATTTTCAAACACGTGCTTGAAATCCCGTCTCTTGGGGTGACCATCGGATATAGCGAGTTTTTGGCGTTATCAGAATCAGGCTTTCCCCCCAGTCAGTCCTCTGTAGGGGAGAGTCTGCTGTATTTCTAACTCAGTCTCTAAGGATAGTTTCCACAAGGTGAAAATTATCTAGGGTAGCAAGAATGATGTAAAAATTATGTCATTGGATTGAAAGGGTTGGTGAGGAGTGTATGGTTGTATTGTACTGTATTTTTTGTAGGCACTTGTGTAGACTGGGCATTGTATTTTTTGCACTTTTGTAGTTTTGTTATCATTATTAATATTGTTTTTATTATTATTATTATTATTATTATTATTTATTTTTTGGTGTTAGTAGTAGTAGTAGTAAAATATCCCCGGTCTGCATGGCCAAGCAGACTCATCAACCACAGGCAAGCGGTTGGCCCTCCAGGGTTGTCTCATGCAGTGGACCAATATTTCCTTGTGGTAGACAATGCCTCACCACGAGGGAGGGGGAATGTAGTAGTAGTAGTAGTAGTCTTAGTGGTAATAGTAGTGCTGGTGATTGTAGATTATTATTATTATTATTATTATTATTATTGTAGATGTTATTATTATTATTATTATTATTATTATTACTGTATTATTATTTTATTTTACTGCATTCTCATTGTCATTCCATTTATACATTTTAAGCTTTTTAGCAGCTGTGAAATAGATGGTAGATAGATAAATGAATGGGTGATAGCCAACGGCAGTTACAATAGGTAGATAGACAAATAGATAGATGGATATGGTACATAGACAGACATAAATGGAAAAAAACTGCTTGAATTGATAGATAGATAGATAGATAGATACTGTAGGTAGGTTGATAGATATGTAACTGATTGGAGGGAAACCTGAAGGAGCTTAGATATTTTTTACACTTAGAAATAGATAAAAATAACTAGATAGGCTTAGATAGATAGATAATTTGGCAGCTAGACAGATGAACAGATTGATAGACATACCAATAGATAGATAGCATGAAGCTGGATGGGTAGATGGGGGAGTATGGTAGATAGATAGAGATATGGTAAGAGTATGCGGGATGTGGAGAGGGAGGTGTGAGTCGAAGGGTGGGTAGCGGAGGACACGGCAGCATGGAGGCAGTTTGTTTGTGGCTACCCCTTGTAGGATTAAGATGTCTGGCAGTTGATAGACAGACAGATAGATAAATTGAAAGTGGCAGTTGATAGGCAGATAGATAAATTGAAGGACAGAGTAGATAAAACTGAATATGCCGAGGTGGTAAGGACTAAAGGAACTCATATACACTGGTTGCCGAGGGAAGTTTGTGACAGTGAGATTGACGATAATTTTGGGGGAGAAAGAGAGTGGAGAGAGAGAGAGTGTGGAGCAGTATATTGGTGAGAGAGGAAGAGAGGAGTGTTTGAGAGAGAGAGAGAGAGAGACAGAGAGGTAGATGGAAGAGAGGAGTAGTATATTATTAAAGAGAAAAGGAAGAGGAAGAAGAGTGTTTGAAGGAGAGAGAGTGAGAGAAGGAGGAAGAAAAATTTTTAAGAGGAGAGAGGGGGAGAGAAGGAAGAAATGTTTTTGAGAGAAAGAGAAGGAAGAGTGGAGCAGTATATTAGTAAGGGGGAGTGTTTGAGAGAGTGAGAGAGATAAGGAAGGGGAGTGTTTAAGAAAGTGAGAGAGATAAGGAAGAGGAGTATGTGAGAGAGATAAGGAAGAGGAGTATGTGAGAGTGGTAAGGGAGGGGAGTGTTTGAGAGAGTGAGAGAGATAAGGAAGGGGGAGTGTTTGAGGGAGTGAAAGAGATAAGGAAGGGGAGTGTTTGAGGGAGTGAGAAAGATAAGGAAGGGGAGTGTTTGAGAGAGTGAGAGAGAAAAGGAAGGGGAGTGTTTAAGAAAGTGAGAGAGATAAGGAAGAGGAGTATGTGAGAGAGATAAGGAAGGGGAGTGTTTGAGATTGAGAAAGATAAGGAAGGGGAGTGTTTGAGAGAGTGAGAGAGATAAGGAAGGGGAGTGTGTGATGGTGGTACTGTTAACGATGCTGATGATAGATTAAGATAGATGGTAGGCCTTTTATACAGCCATACTATAATTAATGATAAAAAAAAGATCTGTCCCGTCGTTGGTGCTAGACTGTGGATGTATTATATATATATATATTTTAAGCCATTATATACATCCCTATATATACAGTCATTCAAATATATATATCAAGATAATGATGTATATTGTTTGGTGTTGTCCCTGTCGAGGAGCCTGGTGGTCTAATGGTACAAACTCATCACTGACATTCTTGCCTAGGATTGATTTCCAAGATGTGACCCCTCTCTCTCTCTCTCTCTCTCTCACTTTTTAAATAACACCACCAAGGGAAGCACACTATGGCTTGTATTCTCATTGGGTAAGGATGCTCCCTAACACCTCTTCCTTAGCAATTTATTTTTCAGTATGGCTGGGTAATATCCTTGTGTATATTCAGATAGAGCCATGATTCCGGGGGCATGAATGATGAGTAAATGGAAGTGTGGCCCATTAAATTTGGACTGTCCGGACATTGCTACTCCTCACCTTGCCCTAGGGTGGGGAAGGAGGTCCAGATGATGATGATGATATTTTTATGCAGCGTATGGCAAAATTGGAAAGATTTATGTAACACTTAAGAGGACAGAAGGTGTAATAAAGAAAATAAATCACTTAGGAAGATGTGTTAGGGAGCTATCTCATCAGACGAGAGTACCAGCGTATGTGTTTTGCCTTAACGCGGCCTGAAATTCCTGCCATCCTGTCTTGAATGTTGAATTTTATATATAGATTAACACAATAAAATGAAGCTAGTCATGAAGAAGTGCTGTGGAGAGAATGTGGAGCCATGGTATTCAAGACTGACAGGAAAAAGGATAAATATCTGGGCCAAGTTAAGGTGAAACAAGCAGTCATATACCCTTAAAAATGTACCTTAATAAAACCCTTAAATATTCCCTAAATTATACCCTTAAATATACCCAAAAATAAACCCTTAAATATACCCTAAAATATACCCTTAAATATACCCTTAAATATGCAAGTCCATTCATCTACTGTGGAATATACTGGTCTGTGGTATGCTCCCCTCACACCCCAGCACTTCAGAGTATATCCTTTATATTATCCATATATTGTATTGTACACCCAGTAAAAATATATTACCTGTGTGGTGTGATGCAGTATTACACGGGCACCAAGGGTTATGAATTGCTGTACTTTTATTTTCATCTGAGACGGGATTATTCATTATGAGGTAGGAATGAGTCTCCTTGGTTACTAGTCAGGTTTATCCCAGACTCTGACTACATTTGGGTATTAACTGAGCCAAAGAGGCGAGGGATCTCTGCCAGACGAGGTTAAACAGGCTATTCCAGTACCAAATGCACATGATTTCACTTTTACAAATCATTTCGGAGTTCAGCACACACAGGGGTAATGAATATATTTTTTTTAGTGAGTGTGCAGTACGAATGCAACGATACGATACGTGTACCTTATTGTGCAGGGTGATTATGCAACCACGTAATTTTGCAGGTGCCTGTTAATTGAGGTATTGCAACAGACTCATTATACAGGAGTCAGTTTTAAGTATCCCGCTGAAGATGACCCACCCTCCTGCACCCGACTCACTGATGTAACACCTGGAAAGGTAACACTTCTGTTCTTTTTCAATTACATTTCAATTTAGTTTTTTTTTTTTTTTTTTTTTTTTTTTTTTCCAATAACACTTCATCCTATTTATTTTTTTCTGTGTCATTTTCAACCTCACATTACTGGTTAGTCTAAAATTTTTGCTTTTTTTCATAGTATACTACCACAGATATGAATTATTGAATAGGGGGGCTGCCAGAGATCAAGCAGCATGGAGGGCTGCCATTAGGTGACCAAGGCTGACACATGCAAGCTCAATGCAGCCTTTATAAATGACATGAACCGGTGAAGATGAGAAGTTTGATTAACCACCATCGCTTTAAATTTGTAGACTGCCTAGCCTGTCCCCAGACCCCTACACCTGATGGAGCAATAATGATGGGATGATGGATGGATGGAGAATATCAGAGGATTGGTGTGTAGCACAAACGTGTGAATGTATATGGGTGAGGTGATGTCAGGATTCCAAGGGCTTCAGTGGTGAGTGAATGAAAGTGTGGCTTGTTTAGTTGGACAGACTTTGGCAAATCTCTTTTTTAATCCAAGGATGGGAAACGATACATGAATGACGATGGTGATGATGATGACGATGATGATGAAATGGGAGAAATGGAGTTCCCTCGAGCTAAGCCCTGTATTGGACTATATAGCCCCGCTAGGGTTACAGGAGCAAGCTACCACTCCCGGCACGGCAGCCCGGGCGAGGCTCGAACTCGCAATCCCCCGATTACGTGTCCAGCGCGCTACCACTGTGCTCCCGCGCCCCCCAACGATGATGATGAAAAGTACAGTAAATGTTATAAACTCTGTCTGTGGCCTGGTGGTAAATATCTTAACTTTGAGATGGCCTTGGACTAACTTACTGTGGTTCAAAGCCAAGAGGTGATTGCTGGGTTTTTCTTTCTTATTAACAGTGCAAAGGATATAGGTTTGTCTCTTGTCTTGTGAATGACCCGGATTATGAAAGTCTAACTTCCCCTCCTATTTTTTACTGGAGAGAGGAGAGGAAAGGACAGACACCCGAGAGCAGCACTACATTGAGTGAGTGGATGGTGAGTGCCCCCACCCATCACAGAAGAAAATTTACAGCTGGTGAGATAGTGAAAACCCTATCTCTACCTGCGTGTTTTTCAGATTATTCGATTTTTCACTGTATGTGTTAAACTTTCAGAACTCTCTCTCTCTCTATGTCTCCCTCTCTGTCTGTCTGTCTCTCTCTCTCTCTCTCTCTCTCCCTCCCTCCCTCCAGCAATATCACATGACCTGACAGACAAAGGGCAATGAATCGGTTCATTGGTTAGACAGTTTTATTAATGCACTTCCGTGAACAAATCCCCCTCAATCCTTCAACTGCTAAGATCGTACTCAATTGCACAAAGTCTGGCGTTACCCAGAACCCAACCCCCACAGCCATATTATGAGTATAGGAGGCTTCATGGCATGTCTTCCTTGGCAATATATTATGCTCATTATTCCTCCTATGTTGATATTAAAAGAGAGAAAAAAATAATAAATGCCTCACAGAAGAATGTTACTGTATTTGTGATTTGTTGTGAACCCAGGTATATCAGAACTTGAATCTGGATGGCAGGCTTAAGTTGCTCCTTTCTGCAGCTCACCATCGTCCTTTTGGGGTACAGAGAGGGAGCAGAGATGTCTGTATAATCAGCTCAATTCCCCAGTTATATTAATGCCAACCCACAAAGGCATCCCTCTCTAGCACCAGAAGAGAAAGCTAAAGAGTGATTGAGATGGCTTGGCCATGTGGAGAGGATGGAGGATGACAATTGGGTGCAGGAAGTGTGAATGTCAGGGGTCGGGTTGTGAGAGATGGACTGATAATGACCTTGGACGAGGTCATAGAGTGTGACCTCATGGATAAGGGACTGAATAGGGAGCTTGCCAGAGATTGGGCAGCATGGAGAGCCACGATTAGGTGACCAAGGATGTATACTGTACAAGCATGTTGGAGCCTTTATACACAATACGATATCACAAAGGAAGATGACGTGAAGCCTTCTGTGCTGTTCAAAATACAACCCTCAAATGCATCCACACAAGCCAAAAGGTTAACTGAGATGGCTGTTACCCTCTGATTGCCAGGATTTGTCAGTTCATCCTTGTCAGTGGGATAATACCTTCTTACAGTTGATTACCGCAGCCACCAGAGGATTATATTCTGCTTAAGAGAGGCCCACAGGAGCAAAGAGGTTACTGATGGCAGTATTAGTGAAACTGAGAGGGCAAAAGTGTGGACCAGTCTCTAATTTTTACCAATAATTTTTGAAGTGTGTGGTGATAGAATGTCCGGCCTTTCTTCATAGTGGCTTACTTCATGCTGTAACGTGGGATGCAGGCTGATTACACTGGATAATTTAATTACTGGTGTTCCATGAATGTGAGGGTGATAAGACGTCAAACTTTGTATCATTACTTACTGCAGTCTGTAATGTGGGATGCAGGCTAACCTACCCATTTCTCATCACAGACCTTAATCCCGTAAGAGGCTGCCACAAACAAGCTAACTGCCTGCCTTCTCCAGCTCACACCCCCATCTCTCATATATCTTTCCACTCTTGTCCCTCCATCTCATCCTTGGTCTCTCCTTCCTCACATACACTCTTCTAGTCAGTCTCATTTTCCATCCTGTCCACATGGCCAAACCATCTCAAAATATTTCTTTCAACATTCAGGCCCATTCTCATCAGGTAAAGAGGCTCCCTAGCACCTCTTCCTCAGTGACTTATTTTTGAATGTGACCAGTTAATGTCTTTTACTGTTTATGCAAAGTATGGCGATATTGGAAGGATTTACTTAACCCAGATGAGGACGGTAAGGTGTAATAAACAAAATAAATCACTTAGGGGAATGTATTAGGGAGCTTCCTCAGTTGACGAGAATGTGGACCTCAGCACATCCTTATCAACACCACAATATTCAATAAATGATGGTCCAGAAATATGAACTAACTACAGTATTTCTCCTTAGCTGGAATAATACAGTAAAAATAAATAGTTTTAAGGCCTCAATTTTGTAACTTAGACCTGCATTCTTGTCAGCTGAGGAAGCCCCCGAACACCTCTTCCTAAGTGAATTATTTTGGTTACCACACCTTCCTGTCCTATTCTGTGTTATATAAATCCTTCTAACATTAATATACTCTGCATAAATAGCATACACTAGGATATTAACCAGCCATATCCAAAAATAAATCGCCTAGGAAGAGTGTTAGGGAGTTTCCTTACTCAATGAGAATGGCATATAAAAGGATATTAACCAGCCCTATCCAAAAATAAATTGCCTAGGAAGGGGTGTTAGGAATCTTCCTTACCCAGTGTGAATGGTGTACTAAAGGCTGTTAACCAGCTGTATCCAAAAATAAATTGCCTAGGAAGGGACGTTAGGGATCTTCCTTACCCAACGTGAATGGCTTAGAAAAGGATGTTAACCAGCCGTATCCAAAAATAAATTGCCTAGAACGGGTGTTAGGGAGCTTTTTTACCCAACAGTAATACCATCCATAGTCTTGCCTAAGCTGAATATACTCTACCAACAACAACCCAAAAATATAAGTCAAGTCTCCTTCACAGATAATGAGTTAATGATAAGTAACAGTGTCATTAAATATCTCCAATAACAAAATAACTTTAGGGAGAGTTTGTACTGTTGTTTAAAAATATATAGAGTATAATAGTGTTCCTTGGTCTCCCTTGTCATAATGCCCCTTCTCCATTCTTTATTACCGGTATCTCACTTCTATTTTTTTCCTCCATCTTTTTTTCCTCTCCTACTGATCCCTCACCTTCTCTCCTCATCTCCTAATGTCTCCTTTTCTTTCTTTATTCTGTCATTCTCCTATTTTTTTTCTCAAACTGTTATTTTATTTCTCCCTTTGCTGTTCCATCGTCCTCTTCCTTTTCTTCATCATCACTTCAAATCGGGAAACTGGGATTTATCAGCAGTGTCTAAACATGACTTTCCTTCCACCTCCTCTCTCTCTTCTTCTTCCTCATCCTCATCTTCCTCTTCTTTCCCACTCTCCTCTTCTTCTTCTTTCGCTCCTCCTGCATCCTTCACATGCATCCTTGCCTTTCGCAGACTTTTTCTTATATCACTGTGCTTCATTTTGGAGAGGTTCTGCACGAAGTAGTCACTGTGGGAGAGAGTTTGGTGGTTAGCTGGGAATAGAGAGAGAGAGAATTATCCCTTATGTTAACTTTTGCTTGAGAGGGAGAGAAAATTATGGATGGGAAACAGAGAGAATTATATATAGGCAGATACTTAGGTAGGTAGGTAAGTAGGTGGGTAGGCAGGCAGGCAGGTAGGTAGTTGGTAGGTAAACAGGTAAATCTATAGACTGTTGAAGGGGTTAAGGAAATAAATAACTATTGACAGAAATATAGCAGTTACACATAACACAGGACTGACAACTTACCCTTGTTGATTCATCTTAACAGCCTCGTTCATCCTCATTGTGGCACCGTCCCTGGCCAGTCTCATGGCCACGCGGGCAATGTTGTGGGCATCGTCCCTCCCACAATGTGGCTGGCCAATGAACTTCAGGCCTAACCGCTGCAGCATGTCATTCAGGCTCATCTATAATAGCAAACAGTTAATACCGATGAGGATGAGATGGAGGGATGGAGTGGGGAAGTATATGAGGGGAGGGGGGTGTGAGCTGGCAGCAGGGCAGTGAAATGGCAGGGGACAGGGCGACATGGAGGCGATTTGTTTGTGGCCACCCCTTACGGAATTGAGGCGTCTGCCAATAGATAGATAGATAAATAGATAGAATGATATGAATGACAGTCAACTATCTATTACCAGATGCCTCAATCCTGTAAGGGGTGGCCACAAACAAGTTGTCTCCATGTCAACCTGTCCCCTGCCATTTCACTGCCCTCCCCTCAACTTATATCCCCCCCATACCTCTCTACAATATCCCTTCATCTCATTTTCAGGCCTCTCTTCCACCTCACTCACATAAACTCTCATCATTAGTCTCTCTTCATTCTCTCCACAAGGCCAAACCATCACAATGTGTTTCTCCTAGTGCTACTTTTCACATCAGTTAACCCTTAAAAGTAATTGCAATTTATTTATGCTCCATCACTGCATCCCAGTCTGTGTGTATCATCATCATCATCATCACCAATCCTGGCATAAACAGTCTTTCATCCCATCCCAGTCTCTCCCCCAGTTAATCTCACTCTTACCCTGCGAGTTCTGTAGAAGTTGCTGTAGGTCTTTCTCACGTTGATCCAGTGTTTGCCCCACTTAGGAAAAGGAAGCTTGGATATCTGTGCCCAAGAGAGAGAGAAGAGGTGTCTGGTTAGGTGGTTTGTTTGAGGTATATATGAGACAGTATTTTTTGTGTGGTTAGGAAGCCCCATCACACCTTTTCCCAAGCGATTTATTTTGCTGATTACACCTTACTGTCCTAATTGTGTGGTATAAGTTTTTCTGATGTTGCCATACTCTGCATAAATAATATACAAAAGGATATTAACCTGCCATATCCAAAAATAAATCGCTAAAGAAGAATTTTAGGGAGATATATTACTGATGAGAATATGGGTCCCACAGCCTGTCGTGAAACTGCAAATGTTGGTATCGATTTGCTGAGCAGTTGACTTTCCCTTATATGCCCTACCCTTCCCTTTGCCATTAAGTTGCCCTCCCTCCACCTCACACTACCCTCACCTTACACTGTTGGTTCAGGAAACGTCCCATGTCCCAAGGTCCGTCTGTCAGCACTGCAAATGTTGATATGGATTTGCCGATGAGTTGCCGTTCTAGTAACCACGCCTCAAACTTCTTCAATACCTCTGGGAATGTTGGGGCAAAGTTTACCTTGTCCTGCAGCAAAAAATAAATAAATAATTATGTATTATTTTTATTATTATTATAAGTTAATTTATCATACTCATCATCTAATCCTGTGTTAACCTATGAGGAGCGTAGGAGCTGGGGCTATGCAAGTTGGTCCTGTCATTTAAGATGAGTGACCAGCCTCACTCATCCCTGAGTGGCATTCATATATTATTACTTAATTTTTACATCAGTTTGTGAATTGAATGTTAACCACTGAATAGAGAGAGAGAGAGAGAGAGAGAGAGATTGCCCTATACCTGTGTGATTCCTGTTAACTGTGTACAGAATTCGGTGAGCCGAGGGTTGATCACTGGACGCACGTAGGAATGGAACTCACCCACCACTTTCATTTTCCTTGTGTCGACGAGAACTGCTGGAAACTCAATTATTTCGTGTCTGTGGAGTAGATAGCTGAGGCTTAGGGATTGGTTGCAATGAAATATCACTCGTATATATATTCCCATGCTCATACACACACACACATGCAGAAACACACATATATGCACACACACACACACACATGCATTTATCTGCTCATCTATCTATCTATCTATAGCCCGACGCCCTAATCCCGCAAAGGGTGGCCGCAGACAAAACGCCTCCAAGTCACTCTGTCACCCACCATTTGACTCCCCTCCCCCCAACTCACCCCCCCCTCCCTCATATACCTCTCAACTCCATCCCTCCACCTCATCCTCGGTCTACCCCTCCCTCTCCCTCCCTCCACCTCACCCACATACACCCTCTTAGTCAGTCTTTCACTCTCCATCCTCTCCACATGTCCAAACCACCTCAGTGTATTTCTCCTAATCTTTTCAACCACATCCACATCTACCCCACAACGTTCCTTCACTTCTTCATTCGTCAACCTGTCCCTCCATGTCACTCCACATGCTCCTCTCAAGTAACTCATTTCCACTGCTCTCACTCTTGACTTGTTCCCCTCTTGCAAGGTCCACGCCTCGCTTCCATACGTCCGGGTAGGGATCACAATACCATCATGCAGAGACTTCTTAACTTCCATACTCACTTCCCTATTTCTCATCACTGCTTTCAGCATGCCTACAACCTTCCTTCCCTGCTGTACCCTTTCACGCACTTCATCCCCCAAAGTTCCATCCTTACTCATCACACTACCCAAGTACTTGAATGCACTCACATTCTCCATATCCTCACCATCCAACCTCACTGCACACTCTGTGACTTCATTCCTCTCAAACACCATAACTTTACTTTTGTTTACATTAACTTTCAACTTCCTCCTCCTACACACTGTCCCAAATTCATTCACCAAACCTTGCAACTCCCATTCATCTTCACTCAACAATACTGTATCATCGGCAAACAGCAACACCGGAAGCTTCCAAATCTCACCCTCATTCATTAGGGCCACCCCCACATCCACTGCCCTACCTTGTACCTCCTTTACGACCCCATCCATATATATATTAAACAGCCATGGAGACATTACACACCCCTGTTTCAGTCCCACATTGAGATCAAAGAACTCACTCAGCTCACCATCCACTCGCACCGTAGCCCTAGCTCCCTCGTACATACTCTTCACAGCACTCAACAATTTCCCCTCCACTCCATATATTCTTAATACCTTCCACATACCTTTCCTATCTATTCTGTCATAAGCTTTCTCCAAGTCCATGAAGGCAGCGTACACTTTCCTTCCTTCTCTAGATACTTCTCCACTAAACATCTTAGAACAAATATCTGATCTACACACCCTTTTCCCTTCCTAAATCCCCCTTGTTCTTCTCCAACTAGCTCCTCTGTCATATGCCTAACCCTATCAATGAGTATTCTACCATATATTTTACCAGTCACACTAAGAAGGCAAATACCCCTATGGTTACCACATACTTCTCTCTCCCCTTTTCCTTTGTACAGAGGAACAATTATACCTGATTTCCAGTCCTCTGGAACCCTTCCCTCTTCCCAAGCCAATCTACACAACTTCCATATCCACTCCACAACAATCTCACCCCCATACCTAAGCATTTCACCACATACTCCATCAATTCCTGGGGCCTTTCCCAGCTTAATCTTCTTCATCGCTTCCACTACTTCCGACCTACTGATCTCTTCCTCCCTCCTCTCATCTCTTCTTCTCCCAGCCATTCCCCAACCACTTATACTCACACTGCTCTCACTCTCTACATTCAACAAATCCTCAAAGTGCTCCTTCCATCTCCTCAATTTCTCTCTCTTCTCTACCAACAATCTATTATTCCTATCTTTCACTCCCCTACTATTTCCCCTTTCACACATCCTTACTTTCTTTACCTCCTTCCAAAACAATTTCTTACTCTCCCTCCATTTCACACTCAGATTCCTCCCAAACTCTTCATCCACTTTCTTCTTACTCTCCTTCACCAGTCTCTTAACCTCCCTTCTCCTGCTCACATATACCTCTCTCTTCTCTCTCTCATCTTCTCCCCTACCTCTACTCGCCAACCATTCACCATATGCCTTATTCTTTTGTTCCACAGCTCGTTTCACCTCATCATTCCACCATGCTGTCCCTTGCACACCCTTGCATCTCCTCCTCACTCCACAAACCACCTCACACGCTGCGCTTATCTCTTCCGTGAATATCTTACATACGTCTTCCACCCCTTCCATCTGCTCTAGCTCATACCTTCCCAATCTTTCTTCCACTATGCTCTTATACTCTGTCCTCTTCTCACTATCTTGCAATTTCTCCACTCTTCTCACAGGAGCTGTTTCCTCCTCTTCCCCTTCGCCTCCTCAACCACTTTCTTTGCAGCTCTACTTTGGCCATCACTAAGTGATGGTCCGAGACTCCATTCCCCCACCCTCTCCACACCCTTGCATCCAACACTTGTCTTCTCATTCGCTCATCCACACACACGTAGTCTATCATTGCCTTTCGTTCAACAAGTTCACCATCCATCCTCCTCATTACTCTCCATGTATACCGGTGGATCATCTTATGACGAAAGTAGGTGTTGGCTATTGCCAACCCCTTACCAGCACAGATGTCCACCAAAGCACTACCATTCCCATCTACTTCTGCTGGCACACCCCACTGACCAACCACTCCATCCACTCGTACATTCCCGACTTTGCCATTCATGTCTCCAATCAACAGCACTCTCTCGCTCCTCTCAAACTTGTCCATACATGCTTCTACTCTCGCCCAAAACTCATCTTTCACTCTTGCCACTCGATCCTCTGTTGGAGCATACACACATACAATCGCCCATGCTTGTATACCTACTTTCATCCTCACCCATACAATCCTTGCACCCACTGTTCCATACTCTCTTATATTCTCCTTCCACTTCTTGCTTATCATCAGACATACTCCCTCTCTTGCCCTCTCATTCTCACTGACTCCCGCACATATACCTACACCGTATTCCCATTCTCTCATCCTTTCACCTTTCCATTTAGTTTCAGTCAATCCACATATATCCACTTTTGCATCCTCAAGCACCTGGACAATCTCTCTCTCTTTCACTTCATCATTCACTCCTCTCACATTCCACGTTCCTACTCTCAGAATGTCCTTTGTCCGTTCCTTAGTCGTCAACGTATGGTCCGTCCGGGTCCGAGGCGCTTTATTTGCTTTTTTAGTTAGTTCTTTTTACGGGGTGGGGCACTAACCCACCACCAACCCTTTTAGTCGCCTCGTACGACAAGCAGGGATACTGGGGGAGTATTCTTGAAACCCCCCTCTCTCTCACCTGTATTTAAATCCATTGTTCTGGTCACAGGTTGCCTCGTAATCAATCACCACAAAATAATCATAGGGTATAGTGCGCTGTAGGCCTTTCCTCCCCTTGACTCTCTCCCCGCCCTCCTCTCCCTCCGCCTCTCCTCCCTCTCCTCCTCCTCCAAGCTTCTGTTGCTGGTAGTATTTCTTCAGCCGAGTCTTGAGGATTTCGCGAGTCCCATTCTGGTCCAGGTGTAGGGAGCGGAGCCTGTCTGTGGGGTGAAGAGCTGTTGAATTATAAGGAGTGAAGCCTGTCTGTGGGGCGGATGGCTGTTGAATTATAAGGAGCGAAGCCTGTCTGTGGGGTGGATGGCTGTTGAATAATAAGAAGCGAAGCCTGTGTGTGGGGTGGATGGCTGTTGAATTATAAGGAGCAAAGCCTGTCTGTGGGCAGATGGCTGTTGAATTATAAGGAGTGAAGCCTGTCTGTGGGGCGGATGGCTGTTGAATAATAAGAAGTGGAGTCTGTCTGTGGGGTGGGTGGCTGTTGAATAATAAGAAGTGGAGTCTGTCTGTGGGGTGGATGGCTGTTGAATTATAAGGAGTGAAGCCTGTCTGTGGGGCGGATGGCTGTTGAATAATAAGAAGTGGAGTCTGTCTGTGGGGTGGATGGCTGTTGAATTATAAGGAGCAAAGCCTGTCTGTGGGGTGGATGGCTGTTGAATTATAAGGAGCAAAGCCTGTGTGTGGGATGGGTGGCTGTTGAATTATAAGGAGCGAAGCCTGTCTGTGGGGTGGGTGGCTGTTGAATTTGTTGCACTGACAAAATAAGAAATCATCATCATCATCATTATCCCATTTCCCTGTCTCTGGTGAGGAAAGATGCTAATTCTGTTCTGTTTAAAGAAATACAGGCAGCCCCTATTATAAGTCAGGCCTGTGTTAGGTATACCACATAGTACTGCCAAATTATCTTTAAAGGGGACAATGGAGAGAGAGAAAGAGAGAGAGAGAGAAAGAATGTAAAAGCATCGAGTTATGAGAACGTATTCCCACTCCCCAACTCACCTCTCAGCCGTGGCACATTCATTCGGTTGATCTGTTTGTTGAGACGAGAGAGCTCCTCCAGAACTGGGTCCTTTTCTCCCTTCACAGTCACACCCTGTTGGCCAAATGAACAGTTAAGTCTGTCTCTACCCAGATACTTTATTCCTACAAGGGGTGCCCATGAACAAATAGCCTCCTTGTCACCCTGTCCCCTGCCATTTAGATGCCCTTCCCCAACTTACACCCCCTCTCTCATGTACCTCTACGTCATCCTTCCATCTCATCCCTGGTCTCTCCCTCCCTCTCCCCCCATGTCCACCCCAGTCATACTCTCCTAGTTAGTCTCTCACCCTCCATCCAGCCCACATGACCAAACCACCTCAGTGTATTTCTCCTAACACTTTATCACAGCTACACACATCCATTAAAATAATATTAAGTTTCCCCCGGGTGCGATGAGTTGTGAAATGGTTGGGTAAAGTGAAATGGTGTTCATCTGGTACTGTTGGGGGTTCAGAATTCTTGTTATGTTTGTCATATTGTATCACACTACAGTAATCCAGATTTCATTAATATCTATCTATCTATCTATCTATAGCCCGACACCCTAATCCCGCAAAGGGTGACCGCAGACAAAACGCCTCCAAGTCACTCTGTCACCCACCATTTGACTACCCTCCCCCCAACTCACCCCCCCCCTCCCTCATATACCTTTCAACCCCATCCCTCCACCTCATCCTCGGTCTACCCCTCCCTCTCCCTCATTAATATGATGGGTAATTATAATCACAATAATGAAGATGACTAATGTTTTCAGTTCTTACCAATATCACAGCAATGTTCAGTACGGTACCTGTATAGTGTATACCTACCTCTTCCACTTCCTCCTCCTCTTCCTCCTGCTCCTCTTCCTCTTCCTGCATATTTGTCACATCATCATCCTCTTCTTCACTCACTTTCTCACTCCCTTCTTCGTCACCCTTCAGTTTCTTTGTCCGATTCTCACCCACATCACTTTCTGTACGTCTGCCCGCGTTATCCACTGTGTGACACTCTCTTCCGCTCACCACTTCACTTCTCTCTGCACCACTGCTGCTGCCTACTCCACTTCCTCTCTCTTCTCCACTTGTGCCTCCTACTTCATCTGCTCTCACTTCCCCACTCGCAGTTGCACCAGTAGTCAACGTTGCATATTCTGTCGCATCAACAAACTCATCATCGCTGTCCTCACAAGTCTGTCTGTTTCTGCTGGTCTCTGTTGGCGATGAATTTCCTCTCTGCGTGTTTTTAGCTCCTCTGTTTGTGTCTGCGTTTGTCCATGTTTGGTTTTGCACTTTCATACCCTTGACTGATATGATTTTGTTTCTGGCTGTTTTTCTTTCACTTGCTGCCCTGTTTGAGTCTGCATTTGATGGTGTTTGGTCGTCTCTTTCATTGCACCTGGCCACTCTGTTTGCATCTGTGTTTGCTGTCATTTCCATATTTTTGGCTTTTCCATTTACATCCACGGTTGTTGGTGTTTGTCTGTCTGTCTCCATACACTCCGTTACACTTGTTACCCCTGCATTTGCTGACGTTTGATTTCCTGTCTCCATATCCTCCGTGGTAAACTTCTTCCCCCTTCCAGCAGCTCCCAAATTCGTCGTCCTTTCCCTCAGTTTATTTGCTCTTGCCTTTTTATTCTCTCTGTTTGTTTTTGTGTTTATGTTTGTCCGGGAGTTAGGCATTCTCAGCCACTCTTGTAATTCAGGCTAACAAATGGCTCAAAACCTGGGGGGAAAAAATTAATGGTAATAATAATAGTCTATCTATTGCCAGACACCATAATCCCGTAAAGGGTGGCCATTTGACACTGAGTTAGTTGTTTTACAGGAAGGGGCACCAACCCTCCACCAACCCACTTGTTGACGCGTAGGGAGCACGTATGATTTGGTTATATGGTTACCACCCAGTGTAATAATAGTGATAATAATAATAATAACAGAACCTGGAGGGGGGAAAATAATATGGGAGAAAATCTAGGACAGCTCTCATGTAGCCCATCCAATATTATATTATTTTCCTTCATAAAATATATATTCCATAATCAGAGTATCTACTTTAAAGTTAACACCAAATTACTTCATTTATAAGTTAGTTTTCTTAAATATTCTTCATGTTATCTTATAATCTTAGCCATCATGGGAAAGAAATTAGGTATAGAAGTAAGTTAAGGATATATTTAAGCCTCCAGTCCACAGAGGCTCTCCTAAGCAGAATAAAATGGTAAAAATGACAGAAAAGTGGTATCTATCTATCTATCTATCTATTGCCAGACGCCTCAATCCCGTTTGGGGTGGCCACAAACAAATCGCCTCCAAGTCGCCCTGTCCCCCGCCATTTCATTACAGAACCTCATTAATTTTATACACAAACCACCCCCAGCTGGACCAAACCAAACCAGGAAAGCAGCAATCCTCAGTCCAAACCATGGCATCACTTTAATTATTTCTTCAGTACTTGTCGTATACATACATTACACTGTGATAAGCTTAATCCATGCCATAAGCGGTTAAAAACGTGTGAATGAGAACTCTCGTATATTTTTCTTTATTCCGTTATGGTATATGGAATTCTAAGCGCATAAAACTTTCAAAAATATGGTATTAAAAAGTGGCTACATGAGACACTTCCAGCACTCAAAAGCATTCACAGCCATTTCTCAGTAGCATTTAACTTATAAAATTCCCTAAATGCTCTTCAGAATAATGATAATAGCAACACTATTTGGCATGTAGGTAATAGTTTAATACACTCTTTCCCTAGAATATCCCGAAATTAAACCATCATGAAAATACTACCCTAAACAGTTTCCAAAAGTTGTTTAGTCAGCTGATTACACATTTCCAGTTCTCCCTTAATAATGACCTGGTTACACCTTTACAGATTCATGTATTAGCTACACCCTTTGGTAAAATATTTCCAAAATAAAGCAAAAATAAAGCAATCATGGTTAAGTGCTACGTAAACATTTCCGAGAGTTGTCCAGTCAGCTGATCACACAGTCAAATTTCCCCCTGATTATGACCTCCTTACACCATTACTGCTTCACTTACAATCAGCGTAAACGAAGGACAAGATATCTACACTCATTAGGTATCCATAATTACCATAGATGTGGAAAATAATCTTGAATATCCGTAATTATGGACGAAAATAGATAGTAAGGCCTCTGCTCTCACGTCTACGTACGGTTTGTAAATAGTACCATTAAATCCAGCTTCTCTACTCGTGAAATTTATTTATTCCGCTTTTTAAACTGCATTTACTATTTTCATATTCGGAAATTATTATATACTTGTTTTTTGTGTAAGGGTGATAGCAGAATATTCAAAATTGACGAGGCTAAAGTCAAAAGATCGATTAGCTTCAATGTTTAGGTAGTACTTTGTTTTTGGCGCCGATTTTTCATGGCACTTTAAAACTGTATGATGTTAGTCATTGTGTTGTAGTAATATGACTTAACGACATATCTGTTATAGGTAATTTGTGTAACCAGCGATTTCATGTAATCCCTAGTGAGTTCGTGAAATGAGTTTAAACGGGGAGGGGGTTGATTTAGGTTAGGCTGGGATAATCTAGGTTAAGTTTAGGTTATGCTAGGCTAGGTTAGTGAGGTTAGGCTGGATTAGATTAATTTAGAAGAACGCTAAGGTATGTTAAGTGTTCATGTAAATCTACTTAACCTAACCTACACTTAGCG